>NW_010170320.1:0-207 GCF_000695765.1 Mesitornis unicolor | reverse complement strand
ACTACCCCCAGCACCAGCACTCTACCACAAGCAGCACTCGCGGCAGCCGCAGGCGTCCTCCTCAGCCTTACGGAGCTCACGCCGAAGCGCCGGGCCACCCATGGCCTTCCCCGGCCGGCGCTCACGCCTCCCCGCGCCAGCTCCAACACCGGGGCCGGCTGCTTCCGCTTCGCTGGCACCGCGGCGGGCCGACACTCACATCCCTCA
>NW_010170319.1:21120-21398 GCF_000695765.1 Mesitornis unicolor | reverse complement strand
GAGCCGCATCCAGAAGGTGAGCGAATGGCCTCGTGTTTCCCCTGTGGCCATGGCGTCGCGACCCCCCCACCCATGGCACCGTGTCCCCCTGGCCCTAGGGGGATGCTCAACCAGCTGCTGCAAAAATTCACACCCCTTTAGTGTTCTAATCCCTTCTCCCCCTCCTGCAGTCACCTCTGAGCAG
The DNA here is from genome assembly GCF_000695765.1 of Mesitornis unicolor. NCBI lineage: Eukaryota > Metazoa > Chordata > Aves > Mesitornithiformes > Mesitornithidae > Mesitornis > Mesitornis unicolor. The sequence continues at coordinate 21,214 of NW_010170319.1, read as the reverse complement.
CTGCGTTTCGGCAGCCGGGCCGGGGGAGAAGGAGCCCATTCTCTGGGGACCCCCTCCCTCTGCCTGTCCCCCCCAGCCCCCGCCACCCACAAAA
>NW_010170319.1:20674-21089 GCF_000695765.1 Mesitornis unicolor | reverse complement strand
TGTGTGTCCCCGCGGGCCGGGCTACGGCAGAGCCAAAACGTACCGAGGGAGTTTTCTGTGAGAAAAAAAGCAGAAAAAATTCCATTCCCCCCCTAAAATGTGTGCTGGGGGTCCCATGGGTGTGCTGAACTCTGTCTGGGCCAAGCAACCCAGGTGAGCTTTGGCCAGCAGCTCCTGTGCCTTTCCTCATTCCACGAATATCTAACCCCGGCCTGTCCCTTCCTCCGCCCCAGCTGGAGAGCGAGATCCAGCGCATCTCGGAGGATTACGAAAACCTCGTCAAGGCGTCCGCCAAGCGGGAAGCCTTGGAGAAAGCCATGAGGAACAAGAGAGATGGCGAAATGCGGCGCCTCCAGGACTTCAACAGGGACCTGAAAGGTGAGGGATCCTCCACATCCCCACCCCCATGGGTGCT
>NW_010170319.1:20353-20609 GCF_000695765.1 Mesitornis unicolor | reverse complement strand
AGCCAGGCTTCTCCTGCTTCCTCCAGCCAAAATATTGTATTTAAATCTTAATTGAGTTTAATTACTTTTGCACCAGAACGGTTGGAATCGGCAAACAAGCAGCTGGCCATCAAGAGCCAGGAAAGCCAGGAGAGCAACCAGGGCAGTGTGGCCAAACTCCTGGCGCAGAGTAAGTCCCCGGGGGATGCCCATCCTCGCCCTGTGAGTGGCATGGAGGGACTCACTGCCTGCCCTCTCGGCCGGAGGAGGAGGAGGA
>NW_010170319.1:19984-20243 GCF_000695765.1 Mesitornis unicolor | reverse complement strand
TCCAACGGGGAGGCCACACTCCCGCCCCACGCCAGCCTGGGCCCTTCTCTCCCTCCTCCCTCCTCTGCCTTGCAGCTGTGTGGGGGTGGGCTTTTATTTGGGGGAAAACAGGCCTAAATACGTTATTTCAGTGGTGAGGCATGGAGGCTTTTGGCCACCTGCCTGTGCACCTAGGGTGCCCCTGGCCCCTGTATTCCTTGCATGCTGGGGGAGGGATGGCACAGCCAGATATTGGGGAGCAAAAAACCCCCATGGGGCT
>NW_010170319.1:16300-19502 GCF_000695765.1 Mesitornis unicolor | reverse complement strand
GGGCACGGTGGGTGCCACATCCTCCCAGCACCTCCTCATCCTCTCTTTTGGGGTATTTTTTACGCTGTTGCAGAGGCAGACCAGTGCTGCGGGTGGGGGGATGCCGGAGCTGAGTGCCCACATGCTCTTGGAACAGCTGCGGGAGAAGGAGGAGAAGATCCTGGCCCTGGAGGCTGACATGACCAAGTGGGAGCAGAAGTACCTGGAGGAGTGCACCATGCGGCAGTTCGCCATGGACGCAGCGGCCACCGCGGCCGCTCAGCGCGACACCACCCTCATCAGCCATTCCCCGCAGCACTCCCCCAACAGCAGCTTCAACGAGGACTCCTGCCCAGCCACAAGCACCAGGAGATGGAGAACAGGTTGGTCCCCCTCGCCCACAACCTTGAGCCATGGTCTGGCCAAGCATTGCCCATGTCCTGCTCCGCTCTCTCCAGCTCCTCTCCCATCTTCTGCCTCTTCTCCTCTCCAGGTTGAAAGCCCTTCATGCCCAAATCCTGGAGAAGGATGCTGTCATCAAGGTCCTGCAGCAGCGCTCACGGAGGGACCCCAGCAAAGCCCTGCAGGGTTCCCTGCGGCCGGCCAAGTCTGTCCCCTCTGTCTTCACTGCCTCGGCCGCCCCGAGCTGGCCAGGGGCTGGCCAGAGTGACCGCCTGGCCGAGGGCAGCGCACGGGGCAGCACAGGTAAACTGAGGGACCAGCCCCTTTGCATGGCAGTGCAAAGCTGCCCCCAGTCTCCCCTGTGATTTAGAGAACTTCGGGAGGGGGGATTTCGCCGCAGCAAGCCAACAATCCCTAACAGCATCTTCTCCAGCAGGCAAAGCCAGCGCTGAAGGAGCAGCAGTGCCCACCACCCTTCCCTTGCCCTCCCATGCCAAGCACGGCAGCAAGGACAGCAGCACGCAGACGGATGGGGCAGCTGAGAGCAGTGGCCAGGGCGAGGACACCGAGCGGGGTGAGTGCCCTGGGGTGGCACTGGGAGAAGTGGGGATGCTTCAGCACCTGGGAGATCCACTTGGCACCTAGGAGATGGGCTCTGCACAAGGATTTGTGATTTTTTTTTAAGGCATTTTAAAGACCCCACTGGAGTCTGGTGGGTTTGAATCCTTGCGATCACTCCTTGCTTTTTTGATTTTTAAGGTGCAAAGGTTTTTTCTTGAGCACCCTGGGGGGAGGCTTGATGCTCACTTCTGGCCCTGCGGTGGGGTGGGGCCCATGCCGGGGCTCGTCACCTCCCCTCCAGCTCTCACCTCCTTTTTCTGCAGAGAGCTCAGCTGCTGCCAGAGCCCTGGACCTGTCTGACATGGTGGAAATCCTGATTTGAGGCTGCACCCCAGCCCCTCTGCCCTCCTGCCTGGGATGGAGGAGCCTGTGGGAAGGAGGAACGAGCTCAGAGCTCAGCGGTGTCACTGTGGCCCCATGCGTGGGAGGGCCACCACCGTCCCCGCTCGGTGCCCACATGGGTCCCCCCAGCTGCGCGGGGCGCGCTGGACCCCAGGGACCCCACATTGGCGGGGCCTCACGAGCCCTCTGTAAATGCACTCGGGTTTTGTACAATGGGAGCGGATGTATGGATCGCTTCAGCCTCTTCTCCTTCCTGAGGTGGGGGGTTTCTTCCTATCCCCTCCCTCACTGGCTTCATCCCCATCCTGGCTCCATCCCCGTCCCACCTCTGAGTCTGGGCCATCCGCGCCAAGCACCGAGGTGCTTGGCCTCCAACTGGAATTTTCCGCTCTGCTCGCCCAAACTACCCAAAAGCTAATTTTTTTGCATGAGGAGAGAGCTGGGAGGGATCCTTCGTGGGTCCCATTGACTGCCTGGATCCACGTGGCCCAGCACCGGGAGCCCCAGATATCCATCACTTACATCCATCATCTGCATCCTGCCTCTGGGTTTTTAGCATAGACAGGTGAGGGATTAAGGGTGGACAAGCAAAAGAGAAAATAATAATCAAAGGAATTAAAGGTGGAGGAGAAATCCCCTTGATGCTGGAGGCGAAGCGCTCAGAGCAAGGCAAGGACGGCTGACAAAGGCGGGGGGTACATGGCCACCCCTCTCATGGGCTACGGGCAGCTGGCTTCTGCCCGTGGCCAGCACCAATGTCTCTGAGCATGGACGCTGCCCATCCTTGCCCTTAGTGTATGTGTGTATATATATATATTTTTCCTTCTTTCCTTCTTTCCTTCTTTCCTTCTTTCCTTCTTTCCTTCTTTCCTTCTTTCCTTCTTTCCTTCTTTCCTTCTTTCCTTCTTTCCTTCTTTCCTCAAACATGTGTGCATTTGCTGGACAACTGCATTTTTTTATTTTTCTCTCCAAGACACGTAAAAAATGCATTCAGTTCTCGTGCATTGTTTACAAAGTGGAAAACAAACGAAAAGTTATGAAAGAGGAAAAAAACCCCCACAACTTAATATATTTTATATTAATATTGGTATTTCTTTTTAAGTATTTTTTTTCGTGCTGTGAACTTCTTTTTCCTGCCAAAGACGATGAGTTCTTGTTTGTGCGTTTTAAGTTATCTTGAAGTATTTAAACGTAAACCTGGCTGTTTCGTTATGCCGCCCTATACCGAGATTGCTGTAGCATTCCACTTGGTATAACAATATTTTAATAAAAAAACTCCAAATATTGACCTATGGGTAATTTTAAAAATTTTTTCCCCATGCGATGGGGGGAGATAGAGGTGCTGCTGTGGGGAAGGGGTCTGGAGGTGGTGCCCCCCTGGGTAAAATGTTGCCCTTCCCAGCTCCCTGGAGCAGCAATTTGGGGTGCAGCTACGTAGGAGAGGGGAAATACACGCTCAGGAGCAGCTCTGTGTTCCCCAAAATTCCATTTACTCCACCTTGATGGGAAAACTGGGTGGGAAGCTCATGGGGAGTTGCTGGGGGGGGGTCAAAGTTGCCAGGGACCGGACCTGCCCAGCCTTCCCCAGCTCCAGCAGCCTGGAAGGCCTGCAGCATTCCTGGCATACCGCACCTCTCCCGCCCAAATTATTTATTATTTACCCGAATCCGGATGCGGAGCAGCCTCGCTCACGGCAGGGCTGGCTCTTTGCACAGCAGCTTTCCGGACCCAGGGATTTGGGCCTCTCTTGTTGGCATCTCTTGTTGAAGGTTTTGACCACTGCTTGGCCATACTCCACCCTGCCCAGGACCCCCATCCTCAGGGCTTTCACAGGCTCCAGGAGCCGTAAAATGGGGGA
>NW_010170319.1:0-16284 GCF_000695765.1 Mesitornis unicolor | reverse complement strand
GAGGTGGTGGAGAGGAGCTGCAAAAAAAAAAAGTGGGAAGAGAACGGAAAACCCTGCTCAGGCCGGGCCGTGGCCCTGTCACCTGGCACAGTTGCTGGTGGCTTTTTTGCTGTTTCAGCTGAAATACCATGTGAAAGACAAACCTCCCGCTTCTGCTCCCGTCTTGGTGTCCGTGATCTCTGTGTCCTTGATCCTTCTGTCCCTGCATCCCTGCATTCCTGTGTGCTTCATCTCTGCATCCCTGCATTCTTGCATCCCTGCATCCTTGCATCCCTGCATCCCTCTGTCCTGTTGTCCATGATCTCTGCATCCCTGCGATCCTGCATCCCTGTGTCCTCAATTCTTGCATCCCTGCATCTCTGTGTCCTTGATCTCTGCACCCATGCCTTCAATCCTTGCAATCCTGCATACCTGCATCTTCAGTCTCTGCATCCCTGTGCTCCTGCATCCCTGCAGGTCTGGCCCACGGGCTGTTTGGGGAGGGAGCGTCCCTCTTGCGGTCACAGTGGGTCTGGACAAGGCTGTGGACCTCACTGGAGCTCCGTGGCTGTCCATCAAGTCTCTTTCCCAGCCAGGAGCACCTCGTTCCCCTGTTGCCACACCACAGCAGCATCTCGGCAGCTTTGGGTTGTGGTTTTCCTTGTTTCTCCTTGGAGCATCCTCAGAACTCTCCCGGTCCTGATCCCAACTTGTCCTTTCCACACACATCTCCTCTCCTTTTCCATTTTGCTAAATGCTGGAGCTGGCTGGGGAAAGACAACCTCATCACAACCTCTTTATGATGGAAAATGGCTCTATGAAAAGCCGAAAAATCCCCACCAGGCTTTGGAAGAAAGGAAATTTCACTCCTCTTCCAAATAAGCGCGATTCTGGTGGGAGAAGTTTGACAACACTGCGGGCCAGCCCTGTAGCTGGCTTCCCAGCAAACTAGTTGGGCAAACCACGGTGCTTTCTCCCGCTTCAAGTCCCAGCTTGTTCCCTGGGCCGGCAGGAATGAAGCTCTCCTGGCCCGGCTGCCGAACCCTTCCCTTCCCCCTTCCTCCCTCCATCCTCCCGGCACGAGCATCCTCCAGCTCTGGGGGATCCTTCTCCATCCCCCCCAGCCCCAGGTCCCTCCTGGTGGGGGTGGGGGGGTGTCATGGTGGGGACCCCCAGCTCCGGTGTGGGGATGCTGTTGGAGCCACTGGCACTTTGCTGGGCTGAGCAGAAGCGGTCGGGCTGCGGCGCGAGTGCGGCAAATTCCTCATTCCTCTTCCCTGTGCTGTGCGGTCTGCCTGCCATCTTTGCATGCAAACAGTAAACAGGCTGTTATTATCCTGGATGCTTGGAATAACTGTGGCTATTTTTTCTCTTCCCAGTATTCTAAAAAGGCAAAATATTCCCTGCGGTTTCTGAGTCAACTTTTTTTTTCCTCGCTTTCTTTTCTTTCCTTCCCACCACCTCTGTGACCTTGAAAAACCAGGCAGACGAGCTCGCCAGCTCTCCCCGTGCGCACCCGCTCCCCAGCTGCTGCTCCCTGCAGCCAGCAGCGGGCAAATTTGGGGCCAAGTTTGGTGGCAGAGCAGCCCTGGGCTGGTGGTGCTGGGCAGGATCCAAACCATTGGGTCCCTGGCCCATTGCTTCCCTTGGCCAAGGAGGCTGGGGATGCTCAAGGAAGGTGGTTGAGGATGCTCAAGGAGGCTGGGATTGCCTGAGGGGGTTGAGATGCTTGAGAAAGGTGGCTGGGGATACCAAGAAGGATGGGGATGCTCAAAAAAGGAGCCTGTGGATGCTCATGGAGGCTGAGTATGCCCCACGGGTGCAGCTCATGGGGGCAGCTGGGACAGGGGTGCAGGATGCTCCCTGTGCTCCTCATTTTGTATCCCCAGGGGTTGGAAGATGCACGTCTGGGGTTGATGCAGGTGGCTGGGAGCCCAGGGGAGCAGGAGAGCAGGCCGAGCATCCAACTTGTGCAGGCAGCAGGGATCCTCCAGTTCACCCTGCAGGTCCCTGGGCAGGGCTGGGACTCCTTCCTCCCCTTTCTGCCTCCTCATCCTCTCACAGGGCAGCCCCATAGGCACGTTTCCACCTTTGCTCTTAGATGTGAGCCCTAAAAACCCTCTTTGTACCCCATATCAGGGCCTTTGGGTATGCACGTGGTGGGCACCCATCCTCACCAGGTCCTCAAAAGGGCTTGTTGGTATGTGGGGTTGGATTTTTTTGGGAGGCTTTCTTGAAAATTAGTCTGGACCACACTGCCCAAGTGCTGGGATGTGGGACACACACCCCTGCCTGCTGGAGGAGGAGGAGATGCCTGATGAAGAAAGCTCCACATTCAGCCCCAGGTTGTTTCATCTCGGTTGAATTTTTGGGATGCTTCGGATGCTCCAAGGAGCAATGGCGAGCCTGGAGGGATGGTGGTGAGGAGGCGAGGAAGAGGAGGTCAGTGCCAGGTGAGATGCAGAGGAAGGGCATGAATTCATCCTCGGGCAGCACCTCTGGGGGAAAACCAGCGCTGGGCTTTTCCATGGGGGTCCGTCCATGCTGGGAAGGCACCGGAATGGGAGCTGGGGGATGATGGTTGAGCCCAGGTGATGCCATTTCTCACAGCGCTCAATGCCCATTATACTTCTTATGTGCATAAATTAAATTATTTCTGTATCTTTATGCTCCCTGACAGCTATAGGTGAGTTTTGGGCAGCAATAAGCATCCCTGATGTCCCGCACATCACCTGGGACATTGCAGTTCACTGCGAGCAAAGGACAGAGGTACAAGAAACATTTCTGAGTGATACACATTTCTTTTTAGCTAAGAATTATTCAAGTCACCCATCAGTGGTTGAGCTGTCCCTGGCCCAAGATGCCTATTTATTTCTTCATTTCGTCAGACCAAAGAAACCCCAGCCCTAAGACATTTTGGAAGCCCAGGTAGGGGTTGTTTCCCGAAGGCTTTCATTTTCAAATGTGTTCCAAGTTGCACCACAGCGCCCAAGTCAAATATATGAAGAGGCCAGGGATTAATTAATTGGATGGGGGAAATTAGCGATCATTAGGAGCTCATTTAGAAGGAAATGGGGTTGGAAGGGGGATGAAGTGCTTCCTCACTGGGATGGGCTAATGGAGGTGATGGAGACAGAGGGGGAAAACCATTGCTTGGAGGGGGGAAAACCTTTAAAAACCACTGAACTTCATCTCCCAGTTCTTCACATCAGCACTGAGTCACTGCATGGTAACACTGCTCAGGAAATGTCAAGTGAAACTTTTTCCCATACTGAAGTGGCTTGGTTTCTTCTTTTTTTTTTTCCTTGTCTTTTTTAAATTTTCCTTTTTTTGTCTTTTTTTTTAATTAAAAAAAACAACTAGCTTTTCCTTCCAGGAAAAATTGGACATTCGGCCTTCCTGCCCACTGCGGGCGAAACGTTTCCTGATCATTTTGCTTCCCACTCCACTTCAGAGCTAAAACTTTTCAAAAAAACCCCAAGTGCATGAGAATTTGTACTGGTTAATTGACGAGAAGGTGCCCATTTCTCATTGTCATGCTTAGGGAAATCACAGAAATACTTCAATTTAGGGGCAATAATTGCCTTCAGGCCAAGGGAAAGTATGAACTCCCGATGCTGAGACTTCACATGTATGAGATTTCCTTGAAATTTTTGACTGGGTGGGGGATAAAAGCCCCGTGTGCTCCCTCCCACTGGTGCAGGCTGGAAGCTGCAGGGATTGGGGTGAAAAAGGCATTACAGAGCCTGAATTAAAAAAATCAGGGAGAAGAACACAAACAGCAAGAGGCAGAATGTGAATTTTGGCCTCAGTGGAAAATGACACAGGCTGGAAAATATTCCCACCCGCATTTTTACAGCCTTAAAGTGCAATCTGGTTTTTTATTTATTTGTTTTTTTTTTTAATTCTCCTTCTTGCATGAAGTAACACGAAGCCCATGGCGTGCCCCAGGAATTTGTAAGTGACGCCGTGTTTGCCAAGTAAACAGGGGTCGGTCTGGAGGGGGGGTCACGGCCACGCGTGCCTGGACCCGATGGAGAGCAGCGCCCGCTGATTTCGGGAAGCGAGGACAAGCCACCGCCACCATGACTGGCCGTCCTGGAACTCCTGGCATGTCTTGGACCCACCAAAAGTTTAGGAGTGTGTTTCCATGGTAACCAAAACATATTATTTTTTCCAGCTGTCCAAAAAAAAAAAAAGTGGAATTAAAAAGGAACGTAATTGACGGAGGAAATTCTAAGAAAATGAAATCAGCCAGAAAATCTGGCAGGCGAGTCCCTCTCCACAGCCCTCCCTGATGGAAGTTGCCTGGAGACGGGCAGGGAGATGCTCGTGGTTCCAGCAAGGTCGTCTCCACGTGGGGAAGCTCACCAGGGCCACATTGGGGCTATTCCTGAGCTGCTGCCATGTGCTCCAGACCAGGAGCGGCTCCGTCCCGGAACAGAGCCGGCACAGAGATGGTACCCCATGGCGGCTATTTCAGGTTGTGTCCCTGTAGTTAGAATCACAGAGTCATTCCAGTTGGAAAAGCCCTCTAAGATCATCAAGTCCAACCTCTACCCACTGTGCCCACTAAACCATGTACCACATCCACACGCTTTTTGAACACCTCCAGGCATGGTTAGTCCACCACTGCCCTGGGCAGGTCAGAAAGACCGGAATGCAAATACCAGGCATCTTTTTTCCCTCTGTTTTCTTGTTTATTGCTGCATGCAGGACATAAATCCCTGCTGTCCTCCTCTTCTATGCCAGGCATTTGCTGCTGGGCAAGCTCCAAGCCGGCAGCGAGGCCCTGCCCTGCAGCTAAGGCAGGAGAGACCACTGGGGCTTTGCAAGGTCTGGGAGGGCCCTAAGAGAGAAGATGACCCATGGAAGAGAGGGGCACACATGCAAACACCATCTCCATTCCACCGCTCATCTCTACTTGGATGCTTCTTGCAGGCTGGTGCCCTGAATCTGGAGCACCTCCAGCTCCACAGCCTGTCCTGGCAGTAGCACTGGGGGTCCTTGGAGCCAAAACAGGGGATCCTTGGCATGACCAGGGCACAAAGAAGGGAACCAGGAGTGTGCAGGCTCCTGTTGTGTTGTGGATCCCTCGTGCCGCCTCCACGCGCAGCCTGGCGTTGCACAACTGGAGCACAGCTGTGCGTCTCTCTGATCACCGGATCTCTCTCACACGCCAGGGAGCAAAATCCTGGGCTGACAAAGGAGCAGCAGGCCAGGGTGAGCTCCACCACCCTAAAACAAACACAAGGATTAACCTTCAAAAGCCAGCACGGGCAGAGTGCTTCCAAGCATCTCCATTTGAGGTTGACTTTTCCCACCATGCATGCAAAATAAGCTTGGTCCCTTCCTTTGCTGGAAGAACAGGGGCAGATGGCATTTCTGGGCTTTGCTTTCCCTTTAAGAAGTCATTTTGGGGCAGTCGGTCTCTCTGCAGCTCAGCCCTGCTGCCCTCCTGTCCTAGGTGGCCATGAACACGAGTCAACTTTTTCTTCTCCAACTCCTTCAGTAGGCTCTGACTACTGAAAGACATGGGCTTGATTGTGCTACCCACGGACACCTCAAAGGCTGGGGAACAGCCAGTTTTCCTGCCTAAGACAAGAATAACCCTGGATGCTTCCCGAGCTGGACTTTCAGCGCATGACTGGAAAGTGTTGGCTGTCTTGGACATGTCAAGGCAAGCACTGCCTCTTCCTGCAGGTTCTGCCCCAAAGCGCTTGTGCTTTGCTTTTGGGCAACACCTGGAGACCTTCCAGAAGCTGGGGCAGGTACAAGAGCCTGTGTTTCTGGGCGTCCCAGGAACGGTGGGGCAGCCTGTGGTCCTACATGGGGTCTGCCGCTGAGCCGCAACCCCAGTACAGTACATTGGGATGGTGTCACTGCACTCACTTTCGCTCGTGGAGCAGAACCAAGGTGGACTTTGTGATGCCTTACTCCATTTTATCCCTGTTCTTAAATCATATTTTCCCAGGGGCTGGGGATAACCCTCTTCTCATCCTCTGTCGTTAAAAAATGAAAATTCTGCAAATTCTTCTGGAACTTTCTCAGCTTTATCGTCCTTCAAAACTGTGGAATGCGCAACATTTCCCCAGTGTTGTAACGCTGATGTAACGGAGTGGTGAATCAGTGGGGATCTTTCTGCCCAGACCCTGTTTTATAATTGTTATTGCTGCAGTTTTGCTATTTTAAGTCACAAAACCCCGCACAAGCCAGTCTAAGTAAATGGCGAGTAACTCCATTCTATCCAATTTCAAACCAATGAAATGGGCAGAACTATATTAATCCAAAACTATTCTGGTTCATGAGACCCTGCTCCAAACAAGCTGGATGCCACGCAGTAATTCAAGCAGTGTGTAACTTTATAAAGCATATAAATAGCCCTCACTGGGGTGTGTCAGAGGGGCAAGGGGAATCATAACACCCCTGTTTGCCTTACAAAGATGAGCTGAAAGCTAGTGATGGGTTTAGGGCTTGAATTTGCAGTCAATTCTAGTTTCTGCCACAATGCAAACACCTGATTAAGTTGCAAAGGCCAGGTTGGCTTGGTAGAAACCTCATGAGACTTTCCGTCTGCATGGTCTTTTCCAGGTCTTTAAGTAGCACCCATTGACCTGGGGTGCTGGGTTCCTAAAGGATGGTCCCTGGCTTACCTCATGCTCTCTTGGCTTTTCCAAGAGAAGGCTGATGTATCTGGAGATTGAGGGGCAGAGGCCACGGGGCCACCAAAACAAGATGCCCCAGATGCCCTAACAAGATGTGGCCTGCATGGGGAGACCTTTTGAGTGCCTGGAGATGATGGGGGAGCGCGTCAGTCCCTGGGGTTGGATCAGCCTTGTCACCGAGAGCCTGGTGACTCCCTTGCCAGGGGCCACGGGGGTGAATGAACTCCAGCGCTGGAGTTTGGAGTGGACACCATGTCCACATTCTTCAGCCCAGGGCCAGGAATGTCAGCTCCTGTCCTGACGCCAAGGGCTTGCATTCCTCCCCAGTGCTGCTCCCAAAAAATGCCAGCCCAGGATGGTGTCAGGGAGAGGGTTGCAGTGGGGGGGTGGGGTGGGTGACAGGATGAGATGTGTTAAACCCGCAGAAAAGCTTTTACGGGTGCGAGGAAGAGGTTAGTGTGTGTGTGTGTGTGTTTGTGCGTGTGTGCGCGCGCGCATATGTTTGCTAAACACTGCTCCCAATGCGAGGGAATGGCTGGAATTCATCCTTCTTGCTCCCCACTGGACCCCAAGGACATGCAGGCAGACCTGGGGAATTCGCTCCTCCAGCCCGTTGCCATGGCTGCATATTTCAGAGACCCAAGCAGCAAAAATAAAAAAAAAGGAAGAAAAAAAAAGAAGAAAACCAAAACATTTTCTTGGAAGGGAAGTAAAATAGCAGGGGGAAAAAATGCAGAAGAGTAATGAGAAGGACTGGAGAGTCCAAGAAATGCATTAGATCATCCTTAGAAACTGGTGTCTGAGGAGTTCTCCGTAGCTCAGGCTCTTCTAATATTTATTGTGTGTTATTCCAGCCATGACTTCTGGCACCAGCCAGGGCTTAGCGGCACCACGGGCTGCTCTGAAATATGCAAAACACCCAGTCTCGGGCTCCAGGACCACTGGAGAGGCGCGGGAAGAAACCCTTTCATGATGGCAGGAGGTGTTACTCCCCACACTTCGTGTCCATGACACTCCAGCAAAGCATCCCTTCCTCATGTCGGGGTGGTGCAGGGCATTGAGAGGCCAAGATGCTGCAAGTCTGGCTCATTTGCCCCCTGTGGTCCTGATTTGGGTTTGCCTGGGAGCCACGTGTTCTGTTTTTGGTTTGCCTGGGGAGCCCCGGGCGAGCCAAAACCCATCGTTTTTTGGCAATTTTAGAGCACCTTTGGTGCTGCTCTCATCTCCTGGAAGGAATTTGTCTCTCTCGTGGGATTCCCCATCCTTGGTGTTAATGACAATAGATGGAACGAGGGTGCCACAGTCTCTGCTTCCTTGGGACCAGCAGAGCCCATGGTGCAGCTGTGGGGCTGGGTACCCATGGGAGCGCCTTCCTGGAGGTGAAATCAACGAAAGGACGGCTTTGCCAGGCTGAAAGGCAAATTGCAGAATGAGGCCCCCTAGCCCCAAGTGCAAGAGGCACCGCCAACACTCGGAGGGTTCGTGAGTGGGGGAAGCAGCCCGCTCCCCTGTGGCTGCACTTTGCTTGCGTGAAGGAGCATTGCTGGACACCCTCGGCCAGATGGGCCTGAGCACAGGGCAACTCGGCAAGGGATAGCATCGGAGGCCGGTGGTAGGTGCTTCCACGGGGAAAATTCTCCTCGTGGGCCGCGAACACGCGTGGCTGCACCGGCGGAGGAGGAGGTAGCGGGCGCTAGGACCCGGGATCAGGGAGAGGCGGGGCCTAGGGTGGAAAGAGGGCGTGGCCTAAGAAGGGGCGGGGATCGGGACCGGGGGAGGTGTGACCGCTCCTCCGACGGGCAGCGCGGGCGGGCAGCGCCCCCTAGCGTGCCGCCCAGCCCCACGGCGCCGGGGCTCGGGCCCACACCCGGCTGGGTGGCCCCGTGTCCCCGGGCTTTGCCCGGACAGAGCCGTGTGTGGAGACCAAAAGCCACCAAAGCCAGCTGGGTGCAGAAGACATCTTGCCCTCAAGGGCTTATGACAATAAACTTTCTGCAGGGCTTTCACCGCATAAAAATGCCCATAGATGGTATCCCACGAACAGCCTCTTGATTTTAGGGATGGGCAAGAGACAGCATGCAGCAGAAAGCTGGTCCCCACCTGACCTAACCCTCACCCTGACCCGCATGGAGATGCCTCCAGCAGGCAACAGGAGATAGATTTAATTTGTGTGATCCATCACTGGGTGCTGGGTCCAGGCCTGTCACCTACAGCTCGATGAAGACGGGAAATAAATGGAAAATGCTGAAATAAGACCCGGAGAAGTGATTCAAGGTCATGCTTCTGCTTTACGCGGGAAGACTGAGGGAGCAGAGTTTATTTCACATATGCAAGAAAAATGGCTGATCACAAAGCAAGGCAGTTCCTGATAGTTGGTGATTTTTAAATGAAAGCTGGTGGCAGAGGAAGCTGAGGCAAAATGTGCCAGGGTGAGAGACACAGGAGAACCCACAGCACATGACCCCTTTGGGTCCCCTGCCTCCTTCTCTCTTCTTGATCAATTTCCACCTGACCATCAAGGGGAGATACCGGGTGAGGAGTGCAAACAACCTCTGAGCCACGCAGCTGGGGACAACTCACAGCTGGGCCGAAATCCAGGGAGAATGGTGGTGTCCAGCAGAGAAACACTGCCCATTTCTGCAGGCCATGCAGGCAGTGACTTGCTGCTGAATTGCCTGGTCTAGAAAATGCCTGGCTTGGGATTTTCTCACAACAGTGACAAAGTTTTAAGCAGCAGAGGAGTGAACTGGTGAAATGTGAGGTTCCTGCAGATCGCTTCTCCCCTACTCTTGGAAGCCGTTGTCCAAGATGGGGCAAGACCTGGCCCAAGCAAGCACCGGCTTACAGGATCCCTTCTTGCTGACTCTGGGCCCTTAAAAGTTTTTCCGGCACTGAAATCCATGGGAATACTGGATATTTTACAAAATACATTTTTTAAATGTTTCGGGGGTTTTGTTGTTGAAGAAAGGACTTTTCATAGAATTTTGGGTATACATGGCTTTATGTGGTGTGAGCCACTGGTCTGACAGGGACTCTGACAGCATGCAGGAACAGGAGGAGGCAAGGCTGTCTCTCCACAGCCTTTTTCCTGATCCTCACCTCACTTTAAAGATGAGGATCTATGAAAACAGATCAGCCCTAAAAGAAGAGAATAGAGTCAAAAGCACAAAGCATTTTAATGAGGCAAAGCATCCGGCTTAGTCTTTCGGTTTATTGGTGTTGAGCACATTCCAAGCCCAAAGGAAAGGACTCAGAAAGAATCTATTAAAATAGTTGGCTTGTGGGATCTGCAACATAAGCACAATAAAAATGGATCTCTTTTTATCTATATGAGAATATATCAGCTGCAGGAATTTGTTGTTCTGAAATAAAATCTATTTGTACTCTGGCTTTGCTGGGACAGAATCACAGAGTCAGTTTTCTGTTCAGGAAAGCTGCATTTCTGCAAAGACTGCAGCACTCAATTGCATGGGAACAAAGTTGATAAGACACTGGTTTTGTTTTTGGCTGGCTCCGGTATGCAGTGATCTGGGTCTGTAGCAGTTTGAGTCAGCCGGTTGCAGAAGCTGCAGGGAGCAAAGGCCAGGGCAGCTGACCCAAGCTGGCCAACAGGGTTATTCCATACCATAAATGTCATAAATGCTCACTAAACATTGGGGAGTTTGCTGGGGACGATCTTTCCTTGATGGCCACCATCCACTTTGTGTACTTAATATTGCTATTAACATGGGGTGGTGGTGGTGGTGGTGGTGGTGGTGGTGGTTGTTGTTGTTGTTGTTGATCATTATTATATTAAATCTGTTCCTAATTCAACCCGTGGATCTCCTTTCCTTTCTCAGATTCCCCTCCTCACATGGGGAGGAGCAGTCAGGTGACAGAAAAACTGTTTAAGTGACAACAATTGGTCTTCAATAAGAGGTGTCCAGTTGAGCTTAGGGTGTAACAGCATTGCCCAGCGCTGAGAAGAGAAGCAGATACCTTTGTGTGGCCACAGTGTAGTAGTGACACAGATCTGGTGTCCAGCTGAAGAAATCAATACCAGTACAGTCCTTCGTCCCCATAGGCAGGTTCTGGTGAGCTTGAACACCTTCTGCTCTGGTCCAAAGGCCACCAGAAGGCAAGGGAAGATTCCTGATGCCCACAAGGCATTAGTATCACCCAGCATTCAGTGAATATGGGTGGGTCGGTCAGTTCTTTCTGGTTGTCATTCGCAGTAACTTTTATCCTAGTGAAAAGGAGGATTTTAATACTTTCTCAGAAAGGAAGTCAAATAAGTATTTTCCATTTCTGGGCAAATGCTCCAATTGTGTTTTTGTAAAAGAAGGATGGGATACAGTGACTCCTACAGCTAATTATCTCCATTCCCATATCGTGTGTGGGCTCTGAAAAACCCTGGTAACCCATAAACCAGCTCAAACTGCCAGAGCGCAGGGAAAAACTTACATGAGTGATCTGTAAAACAAGACCACTTAAGCTTGTAACTGCTGTTCTGTTGTCTTTCCAAGGGAAAAGGGAAGGCATGGAGAGGAATGAACCCTCTGAGGGTCTCCGCACGTGCAAGCTGGGCACTGCATTTGGAGTCATGTCCTGAGCTACAGCGCAAGGTCTGTTGTTTCAGCAGACACAAAAGAAAGCCCCTGAAGGAAAGTTTTGAAGGTTCGTTTGCACTGAAAAGCCAACAAAAGACCAAAGAGGAGACAGGAACCCAAGACCACCAGGTGCAGCATGGTGCAGCTGGTCTTGGGTCTCAGAACCCTTGTGCCAAGGTGGTTTTAACACCAGGGGTCGGGGTGGTCAGGGGTTGGTTTTAACACCAACAGCTCTTTGATAAGCTAGAAAAAACCCAATGTTTTTCAGTCTCATCCAGAGCACACTGGGTCTGACAGCCTGTGCCAGCCACAGATCCAGGTAAAGCCGTACTTATCCATCCAACTCCCGAGCTCTGGCATCACTCTGAAACCAAACCCCAGCCTCAGGTGCCTGCTTGCCTTTTCTGCTCCCTCCAGCAGACATCTTTCCCATTTTCTCTCAATTTTGACAACAAAATCGTATTATTTGTAATTTTCTGGGCTGTCCTGATACCAGCTCTCACCTGAGCGTTAAGCTCTGATGGTCTGAGCACAGAACAGGATGTCACAGCTTTACAAGCCTTGTTGTGCAACCGATACCTTAAAATGGCCCAAAATCCTGGCATCTATTAGCAAGAAAAACATTTTAGATGGCACACACCCCAGACAGCATCCCTGGGTGTCCTGGGGAGGGAAAAAGTGAGATGACCGTCCCCCAGACATAAACAATTTATTAATAATTAGCAATATCATGGCATGCAACACTCCCCTTATCAGGTAAACAAAGGAATGGCACATGCCTCAACATCATATTCTGATGCTTCGCTTTCCTCCAGCCGCTTGCTCAATGCCACAGTAGCTCTCACTTAGCTTAATGTTGCTAGGATGGTTTTTCCATTACATGCTACATTTCCAGGAACTTGTGTACAGCATTTCCCTCTGCTGCTGCGCAAGTGACTTTTACTCTCTTTATGTATTCCCAGACCAAGCGGTTCAGCTCTGCAGTGACTGAGCCTTCATTCTCAAGGGCAGCTTTATGGACCTGTGTGCACCATTAGAAATCCAAAGAAAAAGAAAAATTAGAAGTCTTTGCAAGAGGGAGGAGGCTGGAAGTCTGAGGCTTTTTATCTTTGCTTCAGTGCTGCGACTCTGCTAATCCAGAAACAGGGACACCAGCCTTCCCACCTCCTGCCTCCATGGCTGATAAATGGGGTAAAAAGAGTTTTGAGGGGGTGGTTCTGTATGTTTTCAACTTCGAAATTTCAGCTGTTCCTTACCCTGGAAGAGTCCATGGGTGACTGCTGCTCTGAGTGAAGTCTACTTATACAATTCGATTTGTAGTCCATTCCCTCCTTATCAGTTCTCCTCCTTGGGCTGTGGGAAAAAGGATAGCAAATATAAAGATGTGGGAGAAATAAAAAAAAAAAGCAGTAAGTCTCCAGTTTGTTCCACCCGGATGAGAGAGCAGAACTGGAAACCCTGGGACACCTTGCTCAGTGGAAGACAGAGGTGGGACACCCCCAGGGAATGCTGTGGAGGGTTTCTCCAGCATTTCTGTGGAGAAGCCTCGCTGGCAGAGGTCTTTGTGCAAGCAACGAGACAAAGGCTCCTGGGCCATGTAAGCAACGTGCAGCTTTGCTGGGAGCCATCCAAGCGTTGAGGTCACCTGGTTGTCGTAAAGAAGAGAAACTGTTGGAAGGCAAAAATGTTGGGAGACTGATTGAAGGAGGCAGAAGGACCTCGTTCCTGCGTCTATGCGAAGGGGCCAGTTCTCCTCCACAGGGAATGTTACGCAGGCATTTACAAGCGAAAAGGGGAGGTGGGAAAAGCCACCCTTTATCACAGTGGTGTGTGTAAGCGAGTCTGGGCACAGAGCAGTCGTTACCAAAGCTCCATCTCCCATCTTCCAGCACCCAAATACATATCCCTGTATCGTACGTCTTCCACGAGGTCCTAACGTATCATTCTCATCAGTGCCATTAATTGTCAGCTATTTGCTTTTGCAGATTTGTTTTACATTCAGAAATGAATACCAGCTCTTCGCTGCCTCTCGGGACGCAGTGGTGGTAAATGCTGATACAACCCCGCGTGGAGTACAAGCAATGATGCACCCCGCTGCCTCGCCAAGCAAAACTTTTCCATACGAGAGCCGTGAATTCACAGCTATTGCTAGCAGCTTTCCATGGAGAGACTTTGTGTATCCTCTTGCAATATAATCTTACCCAGAATGGTTTTGAAAGACTGTGAACTAGATCCTGCCAAAAATAGTCCCCATCAGCCAAAAAAAATCAACAGAAGATCTTTTGCATTTGAGCTGGCCCGTGAGTTGCATTTTTCACCTTTTTGAAATTATATGTTTCTTGACATCCGTGAAACCTTGATTTGACTTCTAATAGCCCCAATTATTCTTCTAAGTGCAGTAGACTGCATTTTAATTATAACTTCAGGGCTCAGTCAGCAATCAGCTTCATGGGCATAACGGAACAGACATCCCAGCGATGACTTTAGCTCTAAAAACGTCTGCGCGCAGGGTGGCAGATGTATCCTAAGAATGTGTTTGTTTGCATTTGGTTTATGTGGTTTTGGTGACCTTTTGTTAAAATCAGCCAGCGACTTCCAGGAGGCAAGAAGACAAAAAAAAATAAAAAAAGAAGAAATGTAGTAAAATAATCCAGCATGGGTCCTTCTGCTGAACAGTGTATTTCTGCTGAACATCATATCCCTGTGTCCAAGGCAGGGATGACCAAGGTTAAGGTTAAAGTGACATTTTTGGTGGACAGGATGTTCCTAATGAAGAATGACAACCCAGAAATGGGTTATAGGGAAACTGGGGCCCAGTGTAGGGATTCCTATGGGTCTGATCACCACTGCAGGCTGTTTTATGGCTGAGTCCTGTCTGTCAAGTCTTCAACAAGCTCATGGATAAAAAAGCTGTTTGTGTCCTGCCTACACCATGTTTTTCAGTCTTGGTGGGCTCATCCTACCTCCAGAGAGCAGCAGCAATTTATTGCTGTTCCCTTGTTGCACCAAGACCGCAAGTGAAGCAGGGATCTTCCAAAGTGATAAATCCGTGCCTATGCTCAGGTGGCTTTGGCAGCATCTCAGCTGCCTGCTGACTTCACTAGAGGCTATGGAAATTCTGCATGGTCTCTGGAAAGCCTTTCGGGGGTGCGCTGTTGAACCTCAGGTGAGAGAGGCTCTGCCCTAGAAGATACCATGACACTGCACTAGTCACCTTTGAGTGATTAGGATGTCAACAGCCTTCTGTGCTCACAACTTCAAGCATGGTTAGTTACTGCTACTGCAAAGTCCTTGGTTTAAGAGACTAAACACAGATTGTTGCTGAAACAGGCTGATTTTGTATTCTCTGCATTTCTTCAACAGAGTGTGGTGCAAATCCACACTCGTTAAGTGCGTTTCTTTTGCGAGTGCTTTTGTGATGATTTTTAGCAGGCAGTCTGGGAATCCTAAGCCAAAGATGAGCCTCAGTTTTAGTTATGGTCATGTCAGACAGTGCAAGTTGTCTGTCTGTCCGTGAGTCCCTACGTGAGGAGCATTAGAAAATAATCAGAGTCTGAAATTTACACTGGGCAAATAAACATCCACGCCCAGTCTCTGGGTTTAGAGACTGAGGAAATGGTCTCTGGAGAACCTGTGGTATGGAGGGCTCTTCTCTCAGTTAACGCTGATTCACAGCCACCCAACTGAAGAATTGTACGTAATTTGCAACTCCATTTTCAGTTTGCCATTGTATTTTTTCACGCCTCATGCTGCTATGTCAGTGATGTTTGTTGTGGGGAGGTGTGCGAGCAATTTCACCACTGTGGTTAGAAGAGCAGAACTTCTTCAACGCTTTCCACTCTTATCATTATACGCTATAAGACCCACTGAGGTCAATTAGCCTGCAGTGTCCTCCTGTCGCTGTGTCCTCTGTGGGTACAGAATTCCTCCTGGCAGGTCAGAAGGGAGTGCATAACTCAAAGCCATTAACTGATTTAATGGTCAGAAATTAATATCGTGACACATCTGCTGAGAATCTCAATAAGGTGGGCAGCTACCAGCGATGAATTTTCTAAGACCAAAGCTGCTGCTGCTCTTCAGGGAGTCCAGAGCAGCTGGAAAGCGGCCAGGTCCGAAAGCAGGTAGGAAGGTGGTGATGGAGACAGCTGTCAGATGCTGTTAGATCAGACGTCAGTTCTGAAAAACCAGATCCACTTGCCAAGCCAATCACAGTAGAGGTTTCGCAGTTCAGGGGAGAGGTGGACATCCTGAAACAGGGTTTTGAACCAAACTGCAACAGAACATTTGAATACTTTTGAAATTCTGCACAGAGGAAGATTCTGGAAAAAGGTCAGGAATGTTTGTGTAGATTCAAAGTCGTATGCTGGAATTTAATGCTGTTTTCATCGTTTGACTTATTATTCCATTCTTTCAAAATGTATCAGCTGCCATGCAGCGCTGCTGCTGGCATTTCATACTATAACAAAACAGCAGACATGTTTACAGTTTAGACTTGACTTTCGGATCATTATAGGCATCAATGCCTTGGCTGGGATAGAAATAACCATCCTTTCTAGATCAAAGGCCCTCCTGTGTTACAGTGAAATGAAACGCTGCTGCTGTTTCTTAGATCTGAAAGGAGCATAAGCACAAGATAAAAGTGAGAAGCAGATTAAAACATTAAATATAACATCAGTTTTATTACCAAAAAAGGAAATTTTCTGAAACTAAAATGCTGGTATTCCAGTAGTATTTCCAGTTGAGTAACTTTCTAATCAGTTACTTCAGTACACCTCTTTCTGGGATATTTTGGTGAAGTATTTCCAGCCATGTGGGTGAGACCCCACAGGCTCAGCCCCGGGCCTGCTCCCGGCCAGGTGGGCAGAGGATGACCGGGGCAGGTCGCGGTGGATGCTCAGGACAGGCTGTGAGGCTGGCAGACTGCGGGATTGAGGGGATGGCAGCAGAGAAGCGGGGCAGCGCGAGGGGCTGAAGGTGAGCGCGAGGCAATTCGGCGGCTGCCTGCGGGGCGGTGGTTACCGCCTTCCAACCTTCTCTCAGAAAACCTCCCC
>NW_010170318.1:11214-11459 GCF_000695765.1 Mesitornis unicolor | reverse complement strand
CATCTTGGCGCGACATTAATGAAGTCGCCTGTTTTGTGCTCCCCCGGCCCCTCTCTCCTCCCACCGCCCGGGGGGCACCGTATATATCCAGCCCGCCTCGCCTGCCTCAGGCAATTCGGGGGCTCCCCCCTTCTGCCCCCCTTTGCCCGCTCGGGGATGGAGCGAGGAGGGAAGACAACACAGGGGGCTCTCCTGGCCTCCACTGTGCTGCTGCTGCAGCTGGCGGTGGGGGGCCCCCCGGGCCA
>NW_010170318.1:10571-10835 GCF_000695765.1 Mesitornis unicolor | reverse complement strand
GCACGCACATGGACACACGCAGGGACATGCAGAAATGGGCACTCAGACTCTGGGCACACACAGGCCTGGGCAAACACCCTTCCCACATCATGTGCCAACCCCTCCAGGCAGGTGACAGTCATGCCTGTCACCCCAGGCAATGCCAACGAGTGACAAGTGCCTGACTCCCACTATGGAGGTATCAGGGCCAGGGCACCAGGCGGGCTGGGGGCACCCTGTGGAGCCATGGTGGGGGGCACTGGGGGTCTGAGCACCCTGCGTGTC
>NW_010170318.1:9658-10463 GCF_000695765.1 Mesitornis unicolor | reverse complement strand
GGGGGGTCTGCGGGCTCTGTGCCCCCTGCCTCTTCCACCCCTGCGCCAACCTCACCAACCACTGCCCACGTGAGTCATGGCCACCCGGCCCCCCACAGCCCCATCCCCAGGAGACCCTACCCAAACACTGCCCAGGGCCCCTACTCAAATGCTGCCCATCATCCCTATCCAAATACTACCCCGTGCCCAGGAGACCCTACCCAAACACAGACCCCTGCCTGGAGATCTTTCCCAAATATTTCTTTGGGTCTCTACCAAAGCACCACCCCATTCCCTGGAAACCCCACTGGAATGACACCCCAAGACCCTACCCAGACACTACACACTCCCCTATGGGCTTTACAAAAACAGTGCTCACACTCTCAGATAAATCCCTAACCACTAAACACACCACCAAAACACGACCCAGAGACCATACCCAAGCAGTTCCCCATCCTCTCTAGATCCTACCTAAATATCACCTGAAGCCCTACCTAAAACATTGCCCGATCCCTTGTCTCTTTCCCAGAGATCCCCTCCAAAACCATATCCCAGCACCCAGGAGACCCTACCAAAACATTCCAACACCACAGCCCCATCCTGCCCCCTTCCCACCTGCCCCGAAGCAGAGCCCAGGGTGGCCTGGGCAGAGGTGGGCAAGGAGGATGTGAGGACACCCACTGCTCTGCTCTGTCCTTGCAGCACCGGCCATGTCCACCGCCGTGCCCCCCAGCTGCCAGGCCTTGCTGGATGCTCAGGCACTGCCCGAGCTGCCCCAGCGCAACTGGGCCCTGAGCCAGGCCTGTGCCCCCTATCAGCGCCTGTG
>NW_010170318.1:9064-9555 GCF_000695765.1 Mesitornis unicolor | reverse complement strand
CTCCAGGAGTGCCGTGAGTGGGCACCCCAATCGCCCCTGGGCTCCTCCCAGAGAAGGGAGACCCTACAATAATGCATGGGGCACCCCAAGGGATTGTCCGGAGGGGATGTGGGGCACTGAGGGTGACAGTGGGTGCTGGGGTAGGATGGGGAGATTGGGGAAGTGTGGGTACGGTGGGGTGATGGAGGAATCTCTGGTGGGATGGGAGGTTGGGAGGGAGGGAGAGATCTGAGGTGAGAGGTAGAGATTTGGGGAATGAAGGCACTGGGAGTGATGAGTGGATTTGGGAGGGGATAGAGGTGGGTGATGAAGAGCCGGGGAGACGGGGCAAGGAGGGGTGATGGAGAGACTGGGGACACCAAGTCACCGGGGTGACAAGCACTTCTGGGATGGTACAGGGGTGCTTGTTTGGGATGATTGGAGTGGAGTCTGGGGAGCACCGAAAGCACCTGGGGTATACGGAGGGGACAGCAGGGACATGATGGTGACAT
>NW_010170318.1:7916-8334 GCF_000695765.1 Mesitornis unicolor | reverse complement strand
ATGAGCTGGGCAAGCCAGACGAGGGTGAGCGGGCAGTACCCATCCGGCGCATCTTGCCTCACCCCAAGGTTGGTGGAGGTGGGCACCCCCATCTTGGCCCCATACTCTCCAGAGTCCCCACTGACACTCCCCCATCTCCTTCCAGTTTAACCCCAAGACGTTTCACGCGGACCTGGCGCTGCTGGAGCTCGCGGTGCCGCTGGCCCCATCGCCCACGGTCAGCCCCGTGTGCCTGCCCAGCGGCCTCACGGAGCCCAACCCCGGCACCGCCTGCTACATCGTGGGCTGGGGGTCCCTCTATGAAGGTAGGTGCCACCCCAACACCCACAGGGTCTATGGGGCACCCCCCTTGGTGCTCTCTCCAGTGCTGATGCACCAAGCCAAGGCAGGGGAGTGGAAAAGAGAGGGTTGCCCGGGG
>NW_010170318.1:7569-7899 GCF_000695765.1 Mesitornis unicolor | reverse complement strand
ATGAGTGCCTTGACCAGCAGAGGGGCCAGCAGCCGATGTGGTGATGGAGGCGCAGGTGCCCCTGCTCAGCCAGGAGACATGCCGGGGTGCCCTGGGCAGGGACCTGCTCACCAGCACCATGCACCATGTTCTGTGCTGGGTACTTGTCTGGGGGCATCGACTCCTGCCAGGTAATGCCCAGGGCAACCCCTCCATCTCAAAAATCTCTCGTGGCACACAGCGCTGGCCATGCGCTGCAGCCCAGCAGTGCGTTTGGGGTCCCAGCCTAGACTGATGCAAGGACATTCATCCCCCAGGGTGACTCGGGGGGCCCGCTGGCCTGCCAGGACC
>NW_010170318.1:4009-7497 GCF_000695765.1 Mesitornis unicolor | reverse complement strand
CACCCGTGTCGCTGCCTTCGCAGACTGGCTCAGCCTGCAGATGGACTGTGAGTGCCACCAGCTGCGTCGGGGGGCACGGCAATGCCCAGGGTAGGGGGGTTCTGCACCTCATGGCAACCCTGGTGCCCTTGCAGCTGCCCCCGGCAGCCGAGAACCGAGCTGCTTCGAGCTGCTGGCCCTGGCCCAGCTGCCCTCCGAGCAGCAGCCCCATGAGCGTGCCCGCCTCTGCGCCTTCTATGCTGCATCCTGCCGGGCCCCGAAGGGCCGGGCCGCCTGTGCCCACCTGGCCGAGGAGACGTGCCATGCCAGGATGAGACGATGTGGTGAGCCAGGGCGGTCGTGCTGGGGTGAGGGTGCAGGGAGGGACCCCGTTTCTGGTGGTATAGGTCCGGTGTGGTGCCGTAGCCATGGGTCTCCTGCTGCACCTGCAGAGCTGCACTCCTACGCCCAGACCTTGGTGGATCTCCTGCGCCGGGCTGGGGACTTCATCCGAAACCAGTTTGACTTCTCCTTCTTCACTCGTACTCTGCCCCAGCTCCTGGACAAGATCTATGGGCATCTCTTCCCACCTCGTGTCCGCAGGGATGCCCCAGGTACCCTCCTGGGCTAGGCCACCCCAAGTCTGCTTGGGGTCCCATTGATCCCCCTCCAAACTGGTGACTGGGGCACCAGCAGCCTGACCTGATGCCCCCACAATCCTCCCTTACCCCTTGTCCCTCCTGTCCCCTTCTTGTCCCCACAGGTCCAGCTGTGGCAAGGACCCAGCCCAGCTCCACGGCAGAGGGATCCCGGAGACCACCTACCAGGTGAGAGGGGATGCAAAAGCACAGTGAGCCAGGGAGCATCAGGAGGGGGCTAATGGGTTTGGGGGCAAGATGCCCCTGGGTGCCCAGGGCCACCCAGGCCCCACCACGGGAGCACAGGGTGGCACTGCCCAGGGGATAGGTGCCTCTGCCTGAGCTTGTCCCGCTGTGCTTGCAGGAAGGGGGCTGGGTGGCCGCCCCCCTTCGCAGGGCTCTTCAGGGCTGTGGGACCCCGGCTGCAGGACTGGGTGGAGGCACTGAGGGCCATGGTGGGGGGCAGCCCCCCGGCACCCACCCCGGATGAGGGCCAGCTTCCCGGGGAGATGTGGCTCTTCCTCCAGGTATTAGGGGAGGGACGGGCTGGGGGGGACCCCTGCCCCTCTGGTGACAGTGCCACCAGGGACCAAAGCCCAGCAGTTCCCCCATGTCCCCTCCTGACACCCCTTGGCCCCATCATGCCCTGTGCAATCATGGAGGTGGCACCTCCTTCTCTGCCACCACAGAGAAGGCATCGCACCCTTCCCAGCGGAAACCAGTGCTCCCAGTCCAACCAATGAGGCTGACCCCGCAGCTTAGGATCTGACCAACCATAGCTATAAAGACCTTGTGTGTCCTCAGTGCCACATCTGACACCAACCTGCACTCCACCACCATGCATCTGGCCATGCCCATGGGTGCCCCCTGGGTACCCCATTGCCCACCCTGTCCTCCCTTCTCCTCAGCAGGGCGAGGAGATGGTGGAGGAGCTGGTGAGACAGGGACGAGCCTTCCTCACCCAACTGCGGGCAGAGCTGGCCCTCAACACCCTCCCCGAAGCCACAGAGCCACAACGGGCACCTGGAGAGCTGGCAGGGACCCCCACGCCGAACCGTGAGCCTGGGGGGACGGGACAGGGGGGTGTCCATCCGCCGGCCTGCTCTGGGCCTGGGCAGTGCCCACTGGCCATGTCCGCAGTGGGATTTTTCACACCTCTCTTGGTGGCAGGGCCTGTACTGAGGGAGAAA
Source organism: Mesitornis unicolor (assembly GCF_000695765.1). Classification (NCBI taxonomy): domain Eukaryota; kingdom Metazoa; phylum Chordata; class Aves; order Mesitornithiformes; family Mesitornithidae; genus Mesitornis; species Mesitornis unicolor. Next base: position 5,690 of record NW_010170318.1, on the reverse strand, counting down.
CGTGAACTGGTGCCCACAGAGCTGCTGGGGGTGGAGGAAGAGGAGGAGGAGGAGGCAGGCATTGGCAGAGGTAAGTGACCCACATCCCCCGGCCACTGCAGAGTACCATGTGCCACCATGGGGACAGCGGCAAGGCTGGCCTCTACTTCACACCCCGGTTCCAGGGCTGGATGGCCCATGTCAGTAAGACAGCCCTCGGCCATACCCTGCTTCCACACAGACCCTCTGCCCTTGCCGGCATCTCCAGAGCATGGGTGCTCCTCCTGGGGGTGGGCAGCAGCATGGTGCCCCTGTGCTTCATCCCTGATGTCCCCCCCCTCCATCTCTCTCCTGCCTGTCCCCGGGGTTGCAGCCTGCCCCGGCCTCAACGAGTCGACAGCGCGAGTGGGCGCAGTGCGGGACCTGTACACATGGGTGCTGCAGGTGCCTGAGACAGAGCTGGCCATGACCTTCCAGGAGGTGAGAGACCCATCCAGCTACCCCGAGCCCCCCACCATGGCACCCTTCTACTGTGCCCCCACCTCCCCAGGGACTCACAGCCTTGTCGTCTTCCCACAGATCCTGGTGGACTTGGGCTCCAAAAACGCCAAGGGGCTGTACCGGGCGCAGGTGCGGGCCATGGTGGGGGGTCGGTCCACGGTGTTCACTGGCCTGGTGGGGCTGGAGAGCGACTCGCTGGCCCGCAGCATGCCTGGCCTCGTTGCTCTGGCGCTCGAGGCGCTGAAAACCTAACGGTGTCCTCGGGACACCACAGAGCATGGGGATGGAGTGCTGGGACAGAGGTCTCTCATGTACTTCAAGCACAGCCCCTTCCCCAGCTCAGGCTCTTCCACCCTTTTGTTCCCCCATCGTGCCTCAGTTTACCTCTTCCCACCAGCATTGCCCGACCTCCCCATGGCAGCGGGACACCAGGGGGGGCACCTGGAGCTTCTCAGCTGGAGATAGCCCTCATCTCCCCTAGGACCCCCATCTGGGCAAGCGCCCCTCCGCCCCATTTTCCCCAGAGGCACCCAGGCTGTTATTTATTTGTACAGAGAAAGGTTTATTTTTCAATAAAAAAGGACTCTATTTTCCAGTAGCTGGCAAGTCTGAAGCGACTGCTGTGCCCCATGATGCCAGCAGGGACACTTTCCATGGGGAATATGACATTCCCTCACATCCCCTTTCCCATCCTCCCCATACCCCAAAGTGATGCCCTCCAGCCCCAGTTTCTGCCCCTGGCATTGGTGCTGTGCCCAGCCCAGCACAGACTTCCCCAGTACACCCCCCAACATGGGGATCAGGCACCCCTCCTGCCCACCCTGCACTCATAGCACAGCACCGGTGCCCACCCTGGTGCCACCCCATTGAGGACCCACACAAAACCTCCTACCAGTGCAGACTGGCGAGTGCCAGGGTGTTGCCACCTCCATGCTTGGACATCGCTGGGTACCAACCCCTGCCTCCCACCCCCCAGCAACATCGCAGTGGGAAAGGAACTGCTTGTCCCAGTGCCCAGCGATGCCTGTGCTGGGGTGCCCAGGCGCAGGGTGATGGGCTGACACCCGTGGGGCCGGGGAGGCCAGCTGTGCCTGCCCATCTCCCCTTCTCTGGGTGCGGGGGGTGCCGGAAGAGAAGGGTGGGAGTGGGTATCTGATGCCGGCACCCTTCCCCCTCGGCACCTGGCACCATCCATCTTCCG
>NW_010170318.1:3629-3955 GCF_000695765.1 Mesitornis unicolor | reverse complement strand
CGCTGGCACCTCGGGCACCGCAGGGGAGACCTGCTGGGGCGGCTGGCCCTGCTCGGGGCGCTGGTGCTGTCGGGTGAGCGGGGTTTTGGGTAGGGGGTTGCACCACTGCTGGGGGCTTCTGGGCCACCTCAATGGGGTCGTTGGGGAGTGACAGCTGCAGGGTCCCAGCTGGGCACAAATGTCCCCAGGGCTGCATTTTGGATATCACTGAGCATCCCCTGCCCTTCAGTCCTGGCTCTGCCATCTGGAGCTGTGTCCCTGTCTGGGACATGTATGTGTCTGTCTGTGTCCATGTGTCCCTGTGTGTGCTGGCTCTGTATCTATGA
>NW_010170318.1:1064-3492 GCF_000695765.1 Mesitornis unicolor | reverse complement strand
CTGCGAGGTGACACTGGGACCAGTAACCCGCACCCTGGTCTGCTGACCCCACACCCCAGGTGGGCTCTGTGTGAACCAGGAGGAGCGGCTCATCCATCACCTCTTTGAGGAGAAGGGCTACAACAAGGAGGTGCGCCCGGTCGTCTCCACCGACCAGATCGTGGACGTCTACCTGGCCCTCACCCTCTCCAACCTCATCTCACTGGTGAGCCCCAGGGGGCAATGCCCACCACGGGGTGCCCCCAGCCCGGGCTGGGTGTCCTGGGCTTTTTGAGGACAGTTGCTGGGCAGGGCCCTGGTGTCTCACTGCCCCACACTGTCATTGCAGAAAGAGGTGGACGAGACGCTCACCACCAACCTATGGGTCGAGCACGTGAGTAGGGACAGGCATCACGGCGTTGGCTGTGCCCCGAGGTGCTGTGAGGGGGTGACCTGGGGATATCCCCTGCAGGCCTGGAGCGATTACCGCCTGCAGTGGAACAAGTCCGAGTTTGGGGACATCGAGGTGCTCCGCCTGCCACGAGACATGCTGTGGCTGCCTGAGATAGTCCTGGAGAACAAGTGAGCCATGCCTCAGTTTCCCCTCCTGAACCCCCAAACTGTGTCCGGTGCCCATGGCTCCCCCTGCTCCTCGCTGGCCCTGTCATCCCCTCGACTCTCCTGGCACAGCAACGATGGGCTTTTTGAGGTCGCCTACTACTGCAACGTCCTTGTCTACAACACGGGCGACGTCAGCTGGCTGCCGCCCGCCATCTTCCGCAGCGCCTGCCCCATCAACGTCGACTTCTTCCCCTTCGACTGGCAGAACTGCACCCTCAAATTCAGGTGCTGGGGGGCTGGCTTGGGTGGGCAGCACCTTCCCTCGCTGTTGGGGTGCAGCAAGGTGGGGTTTGCAGGTGATGCGGTGGCCCGAGACCCTCATGCTGGAGGTCAGGCTGGGTGGGTGGTGGGTACCAAGCAGCAGGCGCAGCCCCTCACCTCCTGTCCCTCCCCGGCCGTGGGCCAGCTCGCTGGCGTACAGCGCCCTGGAGATCAGCATGCACTTGAAGACGGATAGCGACCCAGAGACGGGCAAGTCTTACGCAGTGGAGTGGATTGTCATTGACCCTGAAGGCTTCACAGGTAACGCTTGTGCTCTCTGCCGTGTCCTGTGGCAGCAGGACACCCTGCACAGGTGCACTGGGGCACCTTGCCATGCAGACACTCGAATACCTGGGTTTTTGGCAACCTGGCACCCATCCCACCAGGCCTGGAGCTACCCAGACCCAAGACAAGGAGGCTGGGTGCTGGTGGGGTGGTGAGGATGGGCATGACGGGGGTTCCCCATGCCATGCGCTGTCCCATGTGCCCCAACAGAGAATGGGGAATGGGAAATCATCCACCGCCCGGCCCGCAAGAACATCCACCCTCACAACCCCCCCAACAGCAGCGAGCACCAGGACATCACCTTCTACCTCATCATCCAGCGCAAGCCGCTCTTCTACGTCATCAACATCATCACACCCTGCATCCTCATCGCCTTCATGGCCATCCTGGTCTTCTACCTTCCCGCGGACAGTGAGTGAGCGCCCTGGCACCCACACCGGTCAAAGAGGTCACCCCATGGGGCACCTCCATGTCCCACACCTGCACCAGGTCCTGGGACACCCCAATGCCCAGCACGGGGATATTCTGGTACTGCGACACCCCCACCTAGGACACCATCATCCCAGCCAGGCACCTTGGTGGGGGCATATTTGGGTGCAGGATGCCCCATGTGGGACCCTGGGGTACCCCCCTAATAGAAAACCCTATATGGTGAGACACTGGAAGGGCAATCCCAGCACTGGAGACACTGGGAGGGGGACATGGGGCAGGGGGTGCCCTGAGCTCAAGTGCTTTCCAGGTGGGGAGAAGATGACCCTGGTGATCTCGGTGCTCCTGGCACAGTCCGTCTTCCTTCTGCTCATCTCCCAGCGCCTGCCCGCCACCTCCCACGCCATCCCCCTCATCGGCAAGTGAGTCCTGAGTGCGATGGGGACATCGTGGGGTCCCTGTGGTGCCAGAGGGCAGCTCTGCCTGCACCCAGCCCCGGTGGCAATGCCAGCCCCAGGTCTGTGCCCCTCCATAGGTACCTGCTTTTCATCATGCTGCTGGTGACGGCCGTGGTGTTGATCTCTGTTGTGGTCCTCAACTTCCATTTCCGCACCCCCAGCACCCACATCATGTCTGACTGGGTCAAAGAGGTGCGTGGGTGCTGGGGTGTGTGACCCGGTAGGGTGGCACCGTGCCCCGCAGAGGGCACAGGACAGCACAGCCTTGGCGTTGCACTGGGATGTCCCATCTGTGCCACCCCAAGGGATGCACACACAGCTCGGGGACAGAAGGTGGGCACAAGGTGTCATTGCGTAAAGGGGGTGGCCAAGGGACCTGACACCACCTCTCGCAC
>NW_010170318.1:0-999 GCF_000695765.1 Mesitornis unicolor | reverse complement strand
TGCATCCGGCGCTGCAGCTCGGCCGGGTACATCGCCAAGGCAGAGGAGTACTTCAGTGTCAAGTCCCGCAGCGAGCTGATGTTCGAGAAGCAGTCAGAGCGGCACGGGCTGGCCAGCCGCATCACCCCTGCCCGTGAGCCTGCGTGGGGACACGGGCAAGGCCAGCAGAGCGGGGGTCTCTAGAGGTGGCCCCTTCGGAGGCCAGCAGAGCGGGGGTCTCTAGAGGTGGCCCCTTCGGAGCCCATCTCATCACCCCCTCGCCTCCAGGTTTGGCGTCACCAGGCATGGACGCGGGCGAGGAGCAGCTCTATGGGCACATGAAACCCATTGTTGATGGCGCCAACTTCATCGTCAAGCACATGCGGGAGAAAAACAGCTACAGTGAGGTGGGGCCATGGGCATGGGTGGGCAGGGGGAGCTCCCTGTGCCCACCATGCCCTCCACTGCCCAGCTCCCGGCTCCCTCCTCAGGAGAAGGACAACTGGAACCGTGTGGCCCGGACCCTGGATCGCCTCTGCCTCTTCCTCATTACCCCCACACTGGTAGTGGGCACCCTCTGGATCTTCCTCATGGGCATCTACAACTACCCACCACCGCTGCCCTTCGCCGGAGACCCCTACGACTACCGGGAGGAGAACAAGCGCTTCATCTAGGGTCAGGGAGGGGGGTCCATATGCCAGCCTCTGCTCATCCACTTTGGCTTGGGAAAATAAAGCTGGGTGCTTCTCACCTCGGGGTGCTGAGTTGGTGGCTGCTCTCAATGTGCCAGAGAGGGCGATGCCCACGCAGGGAATGGGTGCTGTTGAGTGTCCTGAGCGCGGTGGTCCTCAGCTGTGGCTGGAAGAGGTGGGGATGGTGGTGGATACCAGAGGGAATGTCGAGCCCTGCTCCCCCCCAGTTGGGCTTGGACAGGATGGGCTGGGGAGGGGGATGGACCCCCCCTAGTATGGCACCATCCCTACTGCAGTGGGCAGAGATGTCATCAGTGCCCACATCACC
>NW_010170317.1:39911-50640 GCF_000695765.1 Mesitornis unicolor | reverse complement strand
CATTCCTGTCCTCTTCAGCCCTCCAAAGTAATAGTTCTGCCACAACTGAAATAGTTACATTCTGGGTTTATTTAAAATATATCTTTATGAATGGCTTCGTTCCAGTGTCATCCTTACTCAGTATTGTGTGGGAAAAGTGGGCCTGTGTACCAGTTGTCTTTGACAAAGATCTTTCCCTTTCCTTTCTTTTTCTCCATTTCTTTATTTGAAATCACCTTTCTGTGATTATTTTTCATGTTTCTTTCTTATTCATTCTTTTGAATTTCATCCTGACTTTGGCAGGGGTCTGTCAGAGGATGCTGATGGGAGCAGCACGGGGTTAACACCACTGGTTTTTAGACCGAAACTTTCCTTCATTCTTTATGAGAAATTAGCAATAAGTATTACTCTTTTTTGCACAAAAGCCACATAAATAAGTGGTCCTGCTTAAGCCTTTAAATTCACCTGCCTGGAGCAGGTCCAACCCTCTAATTTTTATGTCTTAATGCCACGTAAAATTATTCATTCTGCCTTGAGAGAGGTCTATTTTCAGTAAAGCAAATTCCGGTTCATCTGATTTTCTTCTTGCTTTGCAGAGAAGCTTGGAAATTAATGAGGCCATGAACTGCTGAGGGTGTTGCAGGAGTGGAAACATAGAGTATGAGTTCATTTAATTTTCAGTACGGTGTGTGATAGCTTAAAATACAAGCAATTAAGTTTTCTCTTTCCCATTTTACACAGGTACATTGGGTAATAGCTGGTGTCCAGAGTTGTGTTGTTTTTCCTAGGAAAATGAGAGAGATGTCAGTAATTCTGTTATTCTCTAAGTTAAATTTTGTTATGGTTATTTTTGCCCAAAGATAGCTAGTTATGTCATATTTTTTTCCATTCTTTATTGCTCAAACTAGTTTCTAATTGAGCTCCAACGTCGTGGAAGACTTATGAAACGCTAATAACCCGGCTTTGAGACGTCAATACGAGTTTTAATTGTTGTGCTTTCTCTCACAGACGTCCTTGAAGGCTACAATGGCACAATCTTTGCTTACGGGCAGACGTCATCAGGAAAAACGCATACTATGGAGGTACGGTGGCAAAATGAAATCAGTTTGGTAGCAGCAGTAGAATTAGATGTGGCAATTACCTGAACAGGCTGGAGCACTCGGCTGTGAGTGACAGATAAAGAGAGGTCTGGGGATGTCTTGTCTCTATTCCCTTTGAAGCTGTAGCATTTCTTTCAAGGTGGCGTTTTTTTCAAGAGATGGCTACAGATCTTTTACTAAACTAAAAAATGAGTGAAAAATATCAAGTGTAGCTTCTTCGTATTTGCCATAACGGTTTAGGTACATGCATATTTTAAAGAATTTGAGTGAGATTTGTTAATCCACAAATGGAAACAGTAATAAGGGTCTGCAGAGTTCCCTTGCATGCAGGATGATGAAAATTCATGCCTGGGTTATTGGTTTTCTCATTTGCACTCCCCTCCTGGGAATACCTCTCTCGCACGCTGCAGCACAGATGGCTGAATTGGAGAATTGTTGCTTTGGAGGAGAAGAAAACCAAATTATACCAGATTCCAGCAGCTGAAGTCCCACGTCTGTTCATGTTTCTGCTACGTGAAGTGTGACGGTGTAGGTTTTGTCCTGTGTTTTCTTATTTTTAACTGTTTAGTTAGAAGACAGGTAGATATTTTAGCCTCCTGCTAAGAAAGGAGGATCAAGCATTTAATCCATCACAACGCCCTGCAAGCTGGGTGTGTGTATCTTGGAGCGTATCACTTCAAGTGTGAACTTTAAACAGGAGCTCTACAGCAAAGTTGTGCTAAATGAAAGGAAAAAATGAGCTTTCATCTGTTTAACAGCATCAGATGGTTTTGCTACGTGATTTAACGCAGCTGACCTATGTAACCTGAAGGTTAAAGGAGAAGAAAAGCAATATTCTTGCCAGCAGGCCCAGTGAAATTGTTGTTCGATTGCCACAGTCACCTCTTTCCTGGAGGATGCGGTAACCGATGCCTCACGTCCTTGTGAGGATGGGGGAAATCAGCAGCTCAACCCTCACAGATGGCTCCGTGGCTGAGTAATCCACCAGCTCCGAGTGTAATTAAATCCAAATGTCTGCAGGGCTTGAGCTGGTGCTTCCACATGGCAGGGGAAAAGATCTCTTCAAGCCAATTTATCGTCAGAATTACAAGCTGCGATAAAGGAAATGACTGCTGAAAAATGGCTGTTTAACTTCCTTAATAAAGAAAAGGCTGTCATTTTAAAGTGGAATCAAATCTATATTCAGTTTTAATCCCCCCTTTAACCCAACATCCTCTTGTGAAGTTGCTAAAGTGTGTTGTGGAGGAAAAAATAGTCTGAAGTTGAAGAAATTGTAAATCCCCTTGGTAAAGCTGTTACGGGGGATTTTCTGTGAAATACTTCATGGTGTGAGTGTTAAGCTTAAACAGGACACGGTAGTATAATACAGCCACGATAGGCTTTCTGACATACATAGGTCTTTCTTCTGTGCTAGGTAAAACATTTGTATCCTGTATACCATGATAGATTCTTCTTAAAAATCACTTATTTTTGTCCATAACGTTACACTGTTGGGCTTTGACCTTAGAGGATTCAGCATTGGCTCCCTATAGCTTCTCGTTACTATGTCAACATCCTGGCTCCCACGTTACACTTCACTGGCTACTGCCTGCTCTGTTTAAATGTGGAAATTAATGTTCTTATTAAAATGAGAGGTTTAATGAGCAGAGAAGTCTCTGCCCGGGTGCTTTGGGGGAGTTTACCAACTGCAGTGTCAGCATTTCTCCCAACTGTTTCTGAGGTTACAGCTAAATCCATGATTATTTGGTTTCTTTGATTCCAGCTTTCCAGTGAATAACCTACCTTTCCCTTCCAGTTTGTAGTCTCCATAAATTACAGTGGGACCTGCTTCAATCACCTCTTAATAAAAATCCCTTGATAATGAAGTAAAAAGGAGATAATGGTTTTCAGTGCATCACAGTGTGCTGGTGTGACAGCGTTTTAAAGACCTTAACTCCTTTGCAAAGCAGTGAATGTGAAATTCAGTGAATTTCTACTGACCGAAACAGTGAAAGAGGAAGTTGCAGATGCAGTGGCTGAGTTACGTGCCACACACATTGGTGTTTTACAGGTTGATTTCTCTTCTGAGCTAGAGAAAGCTGCATCAAGGAAAGTGTAACTATTAGAGGGTTTAATTATTTTAAAAATTATTCTTTGGGGCTGGTAAAACAAGGTAAAACAAAGGGTTGGGGTTTGGTTAAGTGTCTGTGCATACAAGTTATCCCCTCCATCGCGGGTTTAGTTTATTTAATCTCATTCTCATAGTTGAAACAAAATGGTGTATCCTACAATAAGGACTTTTTAGTTTTTGAGAAGCTTAATAGGGTGCTGGATATGGTGTGGCATTTAACTGCTTCCCCTGCAGAGAGTGATATTATTTGTATAATATAAATGAAATAGTCACGGTTTAGATACAGCTGAGTGCTGCTTTATAGGGAAAGCAGTCAGCAATGTAACTCATTTATGTGTATTCCTCCCCCCTCTTTTTTTCCCCCAAGATTTGTAATTCAAAGGCAGAAACCTAATAACTGCTTTAAATGCAGGCTTTGAGATAGAGTGAGAGATATTGTCAGTTCTTCATGTTGAATTTCCTTCATCCTACTAGGTTGCTGCTTAGAAGTTGTCTGTCAATTCACCAGCTTTAGCATAAAGGAAGTGATGTGTAAAAAGACTGTATTTCAACACACTAATGAAGGCTGAGAAATTTGGAAAAGAGGTCTTTGTGACCCACTAGTTACTCTCAGATGTGTAATGCTGAGAAACACATGTATGCATGTATGGTTTTCTTCCTATTTTGCCAAGAAAAATATTGGTGTTTAATAATTATTAGCAATTAGAGGTCAAATCTGGCTTCCCATGATTTGGAAGTGTATGATTACCAACTGTATTTTAAAAGAATAAATATCCCTGGCAGTATTTGGAGTGAATAAATATCCAGTATTTGGAGTTAAGATGCTTTGTTGTGCTGATAGGGGCAGTAATACCTGCATGAAGATACCTTCAAAAGGTACATTAAAGTTTCTATATGCTGTGTTCTGGTGGAGTCTCATGCCTACTGACTTGTTATTGCACATTTAAGCAGTTTCATAAAGTACTTGGAAATAACCCAGTGTATGCTGTAGTCAGAAAGGGTTCTTATCTGGAGTTTGTGTTTCTATTCGGTTTTCAGGTGGTGGTGGCTTTCCTGTACGTGTCTGGCTGTTGCAAAAAAGAGCAGCACAACGGAAAGGAGCCACGCAGCCAGGGCGATCGCTGGGTTTTAGTTAAGATTCAGTTCTTGGAAGAGCAGAGGAAGGCGGTTGTGTAAATGAGCGTGGAGAACAGCGGTGTTTGGAAGGCACAGCTCTGGCAATAGGCCCAGCAAGCTCAAATCAGAATATATTACTCTAATCCCCAAATACCCACAGCCCAGGTTTCCCTTTTGCTTTCTAGCATAGCGGTGAAAAAAACCCAAAATGCTTTAATACTTCTTGTTACTGACATGTTTCCAAACATCTGATTTAACCAGGAGAACTGGGCTGTGATTTCTACATTTATATATGTTTATTCCTCTGTCTTTCGTTGGGGAGTGACAGGAAATAGCGGCAGGACAGCGCGCTTGGCAATGGCAGGAGCTGACAAGACAAATAGGTGCTGCATTGGGTGAAGAGCGCTAACGCCTCGAGTCGTTCTGCCACCTTTCCTCTGCTCTTATATCAAACAAATCCAGTGAATCCCCCCCTGAGCAGCAGATGGGTTCATAGGGGCCCGCTGGAGGGAAGATGTTTTTGGACAAGGTTTTCTCCTCCGAGAAGGCTTCCCAAGTTCCGGTTTGGTTTTGTGTCCGCAGGGGAAGCTGCACGACCCTCAGCTCATGGGAATCATTCCGAGAATTGCACACGACATCTTTGATCACATCTACTCCATGGATGAGAACCTGGAGTTTCATATAAAGGTAAATGCAGGATGACGTCTTGCGTAACGGGTCGGGTGGAGGAAAGCCGAGCTGGATGGGGATCTGCATTCGTGCTCTAACGTTGTGCTGCACGATTTTTCCTTTCTCCCTTTTATAACTCAAAAACTATTATGTTACTGAGGATATTTACTAGAAATTAATATAGTTACCAGCTTTTGATGGAAATTTTTCCTGAGTGTGTTTAAAAGTAGTTTTTAATCTCAAAATCTTACAAATGGGTTCCTTAAGATAATAACATTATAGAATCATCAAATGTGTTGGGTTGGAAGGGACCTTTAAAGCCCATCCAGTCCAACCCTGCAGTGAGCAGGGACACTGGTACCAGATCAGGGTGCTCAGACCCCATCAGCACCTTGAACATCTCCAGGGATGGGGCCTGCACCACCTCTGGGCAACCTGTGCCAGTGATCGGCCACCTCATGGGGAAGAGCTTTTTCCTCAGATCCAACCTAAATCTCCCCTTTTCTAGTTTAAAACCATCCCCCCTCATCCTACCACTGCATGCCACAGTGAACAGCTCTGCCCAGATTTCTTACAGGCACCTTTCAGGTCCTGGAAGGTCGCTATAACGTCCCCCCCGGAGCCTTCTCTTCTCCAGGCTGACCAACCCCAACTCTCTCAGCTGTCCCCATAGCAGAGCTCCTTCAGCCCTTGGATCATCTTTGTGGCCTCCTCTGGACCCACTCCAACACTTCAATGTCCTTTTTGTGCTGGGGAGTCCAAAGCTGGGCGCAGTGGACTAAGTCTTGTTTTGAACAGCTGACACCTTTTCCTTGTCCTCATTGTGATACCAAACATAAGATCCCAAATTATTTGAGGGACTTTTCATTCCCACTGTTCACCTGGGGAGCTCTCAGCCATGGGGAGGCATTGGTCCATCTGGCAGAGCTGGAGTCAGGGTGCAGCTTTCTTCTATGTGGGTATCAGTGAAATCACCCTAGGGATTGCAGGAAAAGTGAGTACTCCTCTGTGTGATCCCTCCCCAAAATACAAAATGTACCTAGGTTGCTTCAGTTAAATGGCTGAGCAGAGGTGGAGTGTGAAACACTGTCCCTTCTCCTGCTGTGACCAGGTAATATTTGAATTGTAATTTTAATTGTAAAACCTGAATTTTCATAGAAATTACTTCCATAGGAGTGACACTGATTCCTCTTCATCATCTGTAAAGCTCTGCCACGGCTGTTGCTTTTCTACATGACAGCACTTGGGTGCCAATGGATGGGGACCCCCATGCTCAAGACAGTAAAGTCCTGTCCCGCCAGAAGATTATCGCTTTATAAATCATGTTCTGCCAGCACTGGGTCGTCTCAGTGACTTCCTATCACAGTTGACATTTATGAATATCTTCACAGAAAAGCTGCCTAAATAGCAGTGAATGAGTGAGTGATTATACAAGGAGCTGTCATCGAGAGAGATGCATGGGAGCAAGAATTTAACCAAACTGTCACACTCTTTTAATAACTGAGCCAATGTTGAAAATTAATATATAGGTTTTTTTCTTGCCCTCTTTAATAGAGACTCATTTAGAACATTTGATATCTCTGTGTGTTGGTCCTCAGCACTGTTAATAGGATCATGTAAAGCATGGGAGTTAAGTGTGGGTGAACCCCACTGGTGAAATGAGCTGGTCCAGAGCATGGCTTTAAATGGGACGCAGGGGAAGGAGATGCACAGAAGCAAAACGCATCTGTATTTAACAGCAGCTGTCACATAGAAAGGTCGAGTCGTCAGTAGAAAAAAAATAGGTATAATTTATTTTCCACATGAGGGAAAATGATGCTGTACTAAATAGCTAGAAGTTACTGATAGCTTAAATTTAGCCACCTAGTCTTCTAGCTAAATAATCCCTGGATAAAGCTGCTTTAGGGTGAGGTTAGGCATCACCCCCTAACACATTTCTGCTTGCTACAGTGCATTGAATACCCTTTTATTTAGAGTCATTCATTCTCCCTCTCCTTAATTTTTGGGGTGTTTTTAGGACAACTGTCTCTTTATTACAAAAAAAAAAATCTCATTTTCAGTTTCCTCGTTGGGGCTTCATTTAATAAGCTTCATTTAAAAGTTTAATTTAACTTCTATTGCTTAAGCTTGTGTAACTTGTATGTGAAACCACTGAACTGTGCTTTTGTGCTGGTGGATATCAATATTCCTCTTACTGTTGTCAAAATTTATCCTCCTCATTATGCAGCCAAATTGATTTTATTCTGTTCAACGTTTCTGTGTCCAGAAAAAATGACAAAGAGAAGATTTGTCTGAAGGTTTTTTTTTGTGTACTTTCCTGATGAATCATTGATAAATGGAGAAAGATCAATGACACGTAAATAATTCAAGATACAAATTCTTTCATGTGAGAGATGTGATTCAAAGTTCTGTAGGAGGTGGATTTTATTTTTGGTTTGGTGCTTTTTATTTTGACAGATATGGAAATATAGGCACAGAGATTTATTTAAATCGACAAAGTTTAAATCTGTAATCTTTATGATTGCTTCATTAGGTTTCCTACTTTGAGATATATTTGGACAAAATAAGGGACCTACTTGATGGTAAGTTTTGCATTTCTTATGTGAAGAAGTGTTTTCTGGCTTGGTATAGTGCTTTAAATCAGTGCTTAAGGGGAAACTGTTACTTTCTTTGAGAGTGGTTTAAATTTAAGCCTATGACTGGGTTTGTGAAAGAATTTTCCAGTTGAAGTCATCTGATGTTGACTCTTGTGCACCTGCCTCTGCAGTGCTACATGGCTTGGTTAGAAACCAAGAGAATTTCACAGACTTCAGGGCAGGTCTGAACCTCATTTGGAAATGTATATTCTTGAAGTAAAACTGTTTTCTGTTGAGGGTTTTTGTTAAATTTAGAATACATTTTTGGTTCCACTCATTCCTTGCATTGCCTTGGATGGGTAGAGTGTTTTGGGAGTGATCTACCTCTGTTACAGTTTATGTCTCTGTGTATTTGTGCTGTATGTTAATCAATTGTGTGCGTTGAATAAATCTGAAGACAGAGAAATGCACGCTAACGGTACCACAAAGCCAGGACCTTGTAGCTAAGCTTTTAAAAATGCCAGTGGGTTCTTCTGTCTCTTTTGAAATTCTTGCTGCGTTGGCAAAATCCAACTTGGTCTGCGTTTCTTTTATGAATCCAAGCAGTGAACAAAAGCTTTTGTGCCCTAAAGTTAATTTTAAAGAAACAGGTACAAGATTGACAGAGCAAGACACAGGTTTGGTGTAACGGGAATATTGGTAGCTAATAGGGAGTGGAAGTGACTGCAATCCTCATTTACAAATGTAATACGTTCACGTATTTGTCAGCCATGCCCCCAGGTGACACTTCATTACTTTTGGAATATTCCTAATGATCTCCATCTTTTTTTCTAGTGTCAAAGACAAACCTCGCTGTACATGAAGATAAAAACAGAGTCCCGTATGTTAAGGTAGAAAAATTTAATGCTCAACATTTCATTCTTTCTCACATCTGCATTTATTTACATGTCTCCATGCCATTTGCAGAAATGATTCAACTCATGTTCAGAGCCTTGAATGTTCAAATAGTATTGGTTCCTGGATTTAAACAGTTTCCTGAAATATTAATGGGCTTGAATCATGTTTGCTTTGTTTTACTGACTTGAAACATTTACAACTTGCTAGGGTGGTGTTAAATTTTAAGCATCCATATTCCCATTTCGTGTCAGATAGCAAAGAGAGCACCTTGAAGAATTTTGTTCTTTGCTATTTTGTTGCGTAGATGCTCTCATCTTGCAGCATTGGAGAACAGATCTGTCGGGTTAGGAATTTGTTTTATGACTACCAGGGCCCTCACATAAGTGTAATCTACTTGTTATGAACATATGTGAGGCTTCATAATATATTATTTGTATAATATTGTTCTGTTCATTCTCATCCTCACCAAAATTAGTAACATGGATATATATATCATTCCATATAGAAACTCTTTTCTCCTGCATTTTTGGATTTGACCAAGTCTTTAATCTTGTGAGAAAAAATTGTCTCTCAAGTTATCCCATGGCCTCCTGCAAACCATACAGAGCCAGGTTTTGGTGCATTGCCTCGCTGATGATCATGTTGGATGTCGATGGTTCTTCTAATTATTTTGTTCATCAGTGCTAAATATTCTTCCTGACGGCATTTGGAGCGCCAGGACACTTCCTAACCTTTTTTATTTTCAACTCGTGTATTTCTAGGGTTGTACAGAAAGATTTGTATCTAGTCCTGAAGAAGTTTTGGATGTCATCGATGAAGGGAAAGCCAACCGTCACGTAGCCGTTACAAGTACGTATGCCGAGGAGGCTTTCCTGGCTAGAAAGTGGGGGTGGTTGTGGCTTCCCAGTGATGTATTGATTCTTCACAAAGCACATGGAGTTACTTACATGAACGATGTAATGATGCACAAATTACAGCGCTGTAAAATTAATCAACATTTATTGACTGCTTCAGCTTTCAGAACTCCTGAATTTAATATATGGCATTGAAATATGAAACGTTGAAATCGTTACACAGAGTATGGATATTTTGAAATGATTGTGATTGAAATGATGTACTTACATTCTCCTTTGTGCTACAAGGAGGAACTCAGAGCAATTCACTGGTCAAATGGCAAAGCCTGCAGAGCAGTTACCAGACTCTCGGGAGTTATCCCAGTGTAGCAGTGACTTGGATTGGGTTCCAATGATGGCAAAGCAAACAAATCTTAAACTAAAAATCTTAATAATTGCTTCAGCCTGTGCCAAATGTGTTGACACTGTGTTGCATGCAGCCTCCTAGGATGGAGCCAGGCTCTTCTCGGTGACAAACAATGATAGGACAAGGGGTAACGGACACAAACTGGAACACAGGAGGTTCCACTTAAATTTGAGAAGAAACTTCTTCTCAGTGAGGGTGACAGAGCACTGGCCCAGGCTGCCCAGAGAGGTTGTGGAGTCTCCTTCTCTGGAGACATTCAAAACCCGCCTGGACGCCTTCCTGTGTAACCTCATCTGGGTGTTCCTGCTCCGGCAGGGGGATTGGACTGGAGGAGCTTTGGAGGTCCCTTCCAATCCCTCACGTTCTGTGATTCTGTGAAATATAAATATTGCTGTGAATGTGCACAGGGAGAGGTGGTACTGGAATTTAAAGTAACAGAGAGAACAGAGAAAACTGATGAGAAAATGGTTTACTGATTCTTAATGACTTCTTTTTGCTGCTTTATGAAACTTCAAGCATGACATGGTTACAATTAAACTTAGAATAACTGGAAACTGAAACTGTAACTGCCTGTGCTTTACCTGCTGCCCGGGTGAAGGAGGATTTTTAGTTACATACATAAGCAATAAAAAATCCCTCTGAAATGTTAATTTAAGTAATGTATCTTTAATGAAAAGTTTTGATAACATGTTAGGAGATCTCCTCACACGTTGCACTGAGACCTGCCCAGCTTCTTAGTACTGCAATTATTATTACTTATCTTTAAATTCTCTTGTTCAGCTCAAAATTATTGCTCTATCCAGGATGCTGAATGTACATCCTCATTGTAGATCTATGTCTAAATACTTTCTGCTATATCAGAGCAGTTTTTGTGTGAGCTGTCTGTACTCATGAAGAAACTTAAAAGGGCACAACCTTTAGTTCTTACTGTGTCTGTGTAATGTTATTTTATTATTCTCATGCTATGGTATTTTTTGTTATTTTTTACTATTTTTGGTCAAATTTTATTGCTGTAGGGCAAA
>NW_010170317.1:0-39880 GCF_000695765.1 Mesitornis unicolor | reverse complement strand
TAGGGAAAAAACCCTTTTAAAAAAGAAAGAAAAAATACCTCTGAAATAGAATTCAAGTTTTAAAGTCATTTAAACAAAACCTTTCCAATGTGATTGCAGATATGAATGAACACAGCTCCAGGAGCCACAGTATTTTCCTTATTAATATAAAACAAGAGAATGTGGAAACGGAGAAGAAACTCAGTGGCAAGCTTTACCTGGTAGACTTGGCTGGCAGCGAGAAGGTAATCCCTCCTTTTCCTAAACTACTGAATCAGCCCAGTGGGATCAGTAATGTGTGTCAGCGCAGACTGAGCTAGCTACAGTTACTGAAGTTTTATCTCACGTTAGTGTGGTAATTTCATTTTATTTTTAATGTAGGATGTAGAAAAGGAACAGAGCAAGACTTTTTCGTGGTATGAAATGCAAAACTCAATGCTCTCAAGTGGATTGAACTGGTGTACTTTGATGTAGCTTCACATTTAGTTATGGTTATTTGAATAAAGTAATATAATGTTTATGTAATTTGTCATATTAGGCTGCTATTTTAATTTGCTTATGTTCAGACATGCCTTGTTTTTAGGTTTTCTGTAATTATTACACATATTAGATGAGTGAAATAACAACAGTGGTCCCCAAGTGTCCTCAGGAGAGCATGGACCAGCTTTTCCCTTAGCAAAGTAAGAGCGAGCTTGCTCTTAGACTGGAAGCAAGGCAGAGTATTACAGGCTCCCACTAACTGAAAAATGCATTTAAAATTCTCCTCCTTCGTGTTGAGGATAACCTGGCTTTGATTTTCTTCCCAGAGCATCTCTAAGTGTTGCAGTCTCTGCATTGCTGCTGTATTTGTACCGGCTGAGCCTGACTGTTGCCCACTCTCTTCTTTAGGTCAGCAAAACCGGAGCGGAGGGCGCTGTTCTCGATGAAGCTAAAAATATCAATAAGTCTTTGTCTGCGCTAGGCAATGTGATATCGGCCTTGGCAGAAGGGACTGTAAGTAATCCTGTTTTGTGGTGTTGAAGAATGGCTTTTTATTTATCTGTTCCTTTGCCGTGCACATCAAAAACTCGGCTAACATTTCAATTCAGAAAGAAGAAAATATTACCTTTCCAACCGCAAACAGTGACACCTCTGCTATTTTACTACAGATAAGAAGCTCATTCTGAGTGATTGCACTCGAGTGGTTACCCAGTCTTAGCACAATCAAATGAATTACTCTGCAGGATTGTACGCTTCAAATCCATTAAATCTATCATTGACGACTCACGTTCTCTCTCATTACAATATCATTTGAAGAAATTGTTCTTGTCTTTTATATTTGGATTAGAAAACGCACGTTCCATACCGAGACAGCAAAATGACCCGAATACTTCAGGATTCCCTGGGCGGGAACTGCAGAACCACCATCGTGATCTGCTGCTCTCCTTCCGTGTTCAACGAAGCAGAAACAAAGTCAACCCTGATGTTCGGGCAGCGGTGAGTCCTCCTCGGCATTGGGTTGAATGATGCTTACTCGGCCTCTTCCACATTTTCGGAGCCAGCTGTGCCACAGGGAATGAGATGAGTGGGCGTTTTAAAGTAGGGAGGTTATGGTTTCTGGAGTTGTTCAAAAATAGCACTGGAGAACTCGCAAAAACTGTCTCTTTATTCCCTGTAGTACCAGGAAACTGTAAATGTTGGCCAGAGGCCGCACTACTTAGAAGCTCTGGTAATTTTTCCTGCAGAAAGTACAAAGCGTTATGGTAGTTCTTTGAAATTTTATGGGGAAGATAACGGCATCGGGCAGTTTTCTGTTAGCTAACTCAGTGGAAAACGTTCGGTTTTGTTTTATCTGATACTGCTCTTGGTGCTTTTAAGAGGTGTCTTCTGCTTGGATGGCATCTCAGGGATTATTGTCAGGGTCATAAAAAGTATTTTTTAACCATTAAGGAAAATGAAGGATGTGGACGCAGGGTAATATCGACAACTTTGGTAGATTACCATGGTAGCTCACAGACGTTTTTATATGATTGAAGGATCATAACAGTTTAGGAACAAATCCTCAGAAACAAGCAAGGCTAAAATAAATGTGGAAGTGTTGCGAGAGAGAATTTCTTTTCCATATGTGTTTGTTGGCAATAGTCACATCAAATACATTTGGAATATTTACAAAAATAGGTCAGGCTCATAACATAATTACTGCATTTGTTGTAATGGAGGAGAACTCTGTTACTTTGGAAAACTGCTCACTTTATTTGTATATGCTTATTTGTGTAATGGCAGGAAGAAAAAGTACTAGCAAGTGATGACTGTTTGAAATACAATTTATTTAACGGTTTGTACAATGTAATTAATTTGTCTTTGAAAATGGGTTGTTTTCCACCATGCATAATCTTTGCACTGAAGCCCATAGTGTTATAGAACATTTTATACTAGAAAGTAAAACAGTGTATAAAAAATTCATCTGACAATCTTCTATTAATTCATTATCCCACTTTTATCCTTTAATGTGAGCTTTCCTTAGATTTTAGTGAGGGAAGATGATCCTTTCAGTGTGTCCATGTGAGTGTATGTAAAAGTGCAAGACAAACATGTGGCATTGTCAGCACCAGGACGAACTTGTCCTGTCACCTGCTGCTGGGATTTGGGGAAGGTGAGGAGGGACCCATGTGCTGCAAGCCAGGCAGCTGCTAAAAGCATGAACGTCAGTTTAAGTTATCAAAGTTGTAAGCTTCTACTGAAACCCTATATGTTATAATGTGCATCATAGACATTTTGAGTAAACACCAATATTAAGATGCAGTAATTAAATAAGGGCTATCAACAATTCTGAAGTATAATGAGTTGCACAGGTTTTGTTGATGGTAAAAGTTTAAAAGTTGTGATGGTTGACAGTTTAAACCTCCCTATGTGTGCAGGGGGGTTCGCTGAGTGTGAATCTGGCACCTCTGTAGAACAGAAGAGCAGTCCCAAAATTCCTGCTAATTCACTCCACAGAAGGCTCCAGGGCAGTAACGCAGCCGCAGGGGTATTTAATTTTCAGTACATGAGTAGGTGCTGTGCTGTGTTAGGTTTCAGTCTGCTTCCTGTTATGCTGAACTCTGTCTGCAGGTATGGTTTGGAGTAAAAAGAAATGTAAGCTGTAAAATGGAATAGTTCAGATTAAGGGCATTAAAAGTAGTCTGGTTTTATTTATTTGTTTGTTTATCTAGATTAAAAGGGGTTTGCTTTTGCTCTGTGATGTGTAGCAGTGCTCCAGAGTCTCTGGGAAGTTGCATGCTTGGGTACTTGAGGAAGTGTGTGTAGTGTCCCTGTTATTTCAATTCAGGTTTCTTTTGGTTTCAGTTCTCTTTTCAGTAATTGGTAAAACTTGCCATTCTGTTTGGAGCAAAATAGTTTTCAGACTGACTGTGCACATCCTGAACAGCGGAGCCTGGAGAGATGTGACACGACTGACACTTTTGTAGGAAGAGGAACATTTTGAAGATGTTCCTTACAGAGGGGTAGGATGGCACCTGAAAGAACTGGAGAAATAGTTAAATACTTTATGACAGTGCTCAGCCCGGGTTTATTTGTGTGCTGAAGAGCTACAGATTTGGGCTGAAACAGGAGATCCTCACGGTGAACATTCAATTGTAAGACAGGAAATACAAGTAGGAGGACAGGTGAGGTACCAAACCTGCAGAGCAGCACACGTAATTTATGTACACAGTGGTATTTGCCAGCTTTTTGGATAGGATTATTGCTGTGCATGGGAAATGGTTTCTTTTACAGGCTCTTGGGTTGTGGTGTTTCATTTGTCTGATGTGACAGCATTAAGGGCCTGAATAACATGAAAGGGAAGGTGTGTGAGTCATAGGTGATTACTGGGTCCTAGCAAAAAAGAATTATATCACCATTGCAATAAATGTCAGGAGTAAAATTCATCTTCACTGGCCCACTTACACTAATCAACACGTACATGTGCTCCTCTGCTAATCATGAGTCATTTTCTTCTCTTTCTGCTCCATCTTTTCTTGTGTTTTTATATCCTTTTTAATTTTAGATGCTGGTAAGTACTTCATCCATCATTAGGGTAGCGCAGTCGATAACTCTATGGTGTGGCATTTTTCCCCTCTAGTGCAGTAAAATAAGTGGAAACTTGAGCAATGCCTTTGGCAGAGACAATATATAAAAGCTAACCATTAGGCATCTGCATATTTTAAAAGTATGGGGTTATTTAAAAATACTTCTAAGGTAATAAAACTCCTTGCCACATAGTGCAAGGCACTGGAGCAGAGATTGGGATGTGAGGCACAGATATGGGAGTGTTTTCTTGCTGGAAAAAAACAAAGCTTCAGGATTTTTAGTGATTGGATCTGAAAATCAGTAAGTAGAGCTGCTTAATAATGATTAATAAGTTAATAATCTTAAAATAATTAAGATAATAGGCTCTCCTCAAAGGACAGTTACCCAGCGCACCCATAGCCCATTCCCAGGCAGAGTTTCTTTACAAACCGGTAGGAAGTTTGTTGTGCCTTTACGTAGCCTCTGCTTTATTCACTGGGAGAGACTCTGTGTCTGAGCAGCGAAGGGCAAAGAGCTGAAGCTTTCTTAATGCAGACTGATTTGTTTGGTTTTCCTTTTTAAATGCGGATTTGCCAGAGTAGGTGCTGTGCATTTTTTTTCTGCTCGCTGTGCATTTTCTAGCGCAGTTGTTCAGGTTCAGTCAGAGCTAAGCACTTTCGCAATAATGAAGTGGTGGTGGTTGTTGTTAGAAGGGTTTAGATTTTGTGAGTTTTGCCTAGAGAGGCAGTAACTCGTGAACCTGGCACAGGCACAAATTCAGGCTCCCTTCCCACTGAGAGCCCTCCTCAGCCCAGCGGTAGCCCAGTTACCTGCTGGTGACTGGTGGTTCTCCTCCTTCCCTTTCATCTATCCCCAAAAATGCATTTGAAAGCAGTTTGGCTTTCAAGAAGGATAAATTTCCATATCTGCTTCACTATGTTGACATCCCTCACACTGTGATGCTTGAAATATGGCTGAGTGGTGGTGGATTTAAGGGATGGTTGTTAAGAGATGGGGCAAGTCCATGGTCAGACGCTGGTGTAGGGTGCACAGTGGTGGGTCCCAGGCCAGGAGAAGCTGTGAGGCGACAGCTTACACAGCAGAGCAATAGTGACAGGACTTGGGTTTGTCCTTAATTCAAGAAGAGTTTCCAGAGCTGCTCTTTTGGGAGGACTCTGAAGAGGCAGATCCATGTCTGCTCCAGGTCACTGGCTGCTGGATTTTGATACAGAAATATTTCTGCTGAGGCTTCCAGGTAGTAACGGTACTGAGGACTTGAGAGACGATCAAATTAGAAAATAAATTGTAAATCTTTAGCAGGTTCCCTTTGCATTATGGAAAAATTTCTGAATTCTTCCTGTTTTATGGCGATAAAACTTGCAGGGCAACTGATACCCTCTGGTTTTGTTGCGCAGAGCTAAGACGATTAAGAACACGGTTTCTGTGAACCTGGAGCTGACCGCGGAGGAGTGGAAGAAAAAGTACGAGAAGGAGAAAGACAAAAACAAGAGCCTAAAGAATGTTATCCAGCATCTGGAGCTGGAGCTGAACAGGTGGAGAAATGGTACGTACCGGGAAATGGCAATGGCTACGTACATTTTTTTAAAGTTACATATGTTTAAATCTTGCCTGAAAACACAAGAGTCGTACTAATTCGAAGAGTTGTAGCTCACGCTTCATATTAACAAGAATAAATGAAAGGTGAAGGAGCAAAACCCAGGGAAACCAGCAGCAGCCGTGCACAGAAGGTACCATTTTAAATGGCAAAACTAGCATGATGTCAGATGTAGGGAAGACAGGAAGGCATCAGTATTTTCGCAGACATTTTCACAGAATGTTAGGAGCTGGAAGGGACCTCAAAAATTATATTTTAAATAATGTTGGTAATATTAATAAAGAAAAGGCAAATTATCAGTATGGTTTGGGTTTTTTTTTTAAAGAACTCTGCTCCTCAGGCATGAGAATCAATTCTGTTATCCTTTAAGGTAGCAGATCTTGGGATTTTTCTTAATAATTGAGTTTAGCATTATAATAATTAGTCCTTTCCTACAATGGTGAGGAAAATCATCTCATTAGATGAAACACTGCTGGTCTCCTGTGGCTTCTCAGTGAAATTTACGTTGAGAACAGCCCATTTTCTGTTTAGAAACTCAGAGAATTGCTGTTCAGGGCAGGTTGTAAGCTCAAGTGTAGGGTGGTACAGGAGGGAGAATATTTTAATGCATACATACAAATAAAAGAATTGTTATTTAATGTGGAATGGTGACAAATAATTTTAGCCAACCATCTTTAATTTTAATTTTTGATGTAACTCTTGCAAATGTGAAGTATCTAAAGCGAGAACGAATCCGTGTTTAATGATTAGTCACAATTTGTTTTGCTCAGTCAAGTCTGGTTTTGAACATCCTGGGTGCAATCACTCCTTAAAAAGACAACACCTGACCTTTCTGGAGGCAAGAAATCGCTTCCTCCTTTCAACTCCCCGTGCTGTTTCCATGCTTTTTGGCTGAGATCATTACCTAACGATCGCTCTCCGTGGCTTTCTCCAGAGGCTTCAGCGCAGGGAATATTTCCCTTATCAGCACAGCGCGATTGCTATGGAGACGGTGGGGCTGCCGGTGGTGTCGGGGAGTGCTGGGGATTTACAACCTGCTCCTGTTCTGCGTCTTTCATTCTGTGTTTGCTAAAAGCAACTACTTTAATTTCCTTCCCGTTCTAGAAACGGGCTATTTTAGAAAACCCTGTATAGACCCTTTCTATATGCCATGTAAACAAGCCTTATAACATGCTGTCTTTATTGTCTTGTCTAAATATCCACACCTCAACCCCTCCATCTGTCCTGCTTTTCCCATTGGTATTACCCAGCAATACATTCAATGTATTCAGAAGACTATTGATTTCTTGTCTGGCCTTCTGCAACAGCATCATTTGAAGGGGTATTCTTTCAAAGGAGGCTCTTTACAAATGGAAATGGCACAGAAATTGCATCTTGAATCTAAAATGCAAGATGGATGCATAAATACTCACTCCGTGTAGCTTGTTCTGTAAATTTAGAAAATAACATCTGAAATAAAAGTGTAGCAGAAAATGGGTGTGCCCAGTTCTCACTGAAGCAGGATTTCAGCTTTCTTGTATCCCAGTGCACCTTTTTGTCTGGTTTACCTAAGCATCTCACATCAGATTTAGGCTCCCCTCCTCCTTCCACCTGCCATACAAAGCTTCTGATTCTTATAAGAAGGATGTTGAGATTCTGGAGCGTGTTCAGAGAAGAGCCACAAGGATGGGGAGGGCTCTGGAGAACAAGCCTGATGAGGAGCGGCTGAGGGAACTGGGCTTGTTTAGCCTGGAGAAGAGAAGGCTGAGAGGAGACCTCAGCACCACCTCCAACTGCCTCAAGGGAGGTTGTGGAGAGGTGGGTGCTGGTCTCTTCTCCCAGGTGATGGGGGATAGAACAAGGGGAAACGGCACCAAGCTGTGCCAAGGGAGGTTCAGGTTAGAGATAAGGAGGAAGTTCTTTACTGAGAGGGTCGTCAGGAGCTGACACAGGCTGCCCAGGGAGGTGGTGGAGTCACCATCCCTGGATGTGTTTAAGGAGCGGGTAGATGAGGTACTTAAGGATATGGTTTAGGGGGTAGACAGGAACGGTTGGACGTGATGATCTCAGAGGGCTTTTCCAACCAAGCGATTCTGTGATTCTGTGAAACACCTCAATGAAATGAAAATGTAAAGATTCACTTTGGGAGGCTCCTGAGCCCACCTGTTCTGGTCTGCTCCAGTGAAAAATCAATTTACATTTTTCTCGGTAACAATATAAAATATTATCAAGGTCTCAGAAGCAGGGCAAAAAGTATTTTCAGTGAAGTACTTTTATAAAGGTTATAGTGCTTGATTTCAAGTTACTCTCTTTCTTGCTTTAAGCCTGAAAAGATCTCTTCTCTGTTACTTGTTCGTGCTCCTTTGTGCCCTGTTTTGTTTTGCTTTGAGGCCTGAATTAGCCTGCCTTGTAATTTTTTGAGATATTTGTCCTATTTGCTTGTTTCCCTGCCAGTAAGACAAATAGTGCCTATGCTGTTTTGGCAAGAAGAATGGCTTGTAAAGCTTCATGGGACTAAAATATTGTAGGTTTTCATAGAAAAGGAAAAAAACCTGTTTGTGTGGAAGAGTCTCACCAGACTCTAATGAGAGTAAATTCAATTTCTGGCATGAGCGCCTTGCCTGTCCCACTTCACTGAACTGCAGCAGGCTCCTAACTGCAATACCACGATGTTACCGGAGAAAATATTCCTTGGAGAAAATGATTTTGAAAGAAAATACATGGGGAGAACATCCTGTCTGGTATGAATGGGCAACATCTGAAAATTGGTGTATGCGCTTTAATTTTACATGTGACAAGGCAGGAGGTGAATATCGTTTTAAATGCAGCTGTCTTGGCTGTCCTGATGCTCTGCAGTTCATTATGGGGGAGAGTTGATAAGGCAGTTGGAAACCTGGGGAGGAAGAGGCGTTTAATTGCCAGTAGGCTTTAGGCTGAAAGTCGGATTTTTTTTCCTCCTTATTTACACTTGTGTTAATCTCTGGAGCTAATCCCATGCATAGAGGGCTTGGGTGAAAGAAGAGCCAGGAGTTCAGGGCTTTTAATGGCATAGTTTCCAACTGCTGCTGTATTTTGCACCTTTGTGTTTCTATCCATGGAGGTCACCTTTCTAACGAGGATGCCCGTCTTTCCACACCTCCTTTTGCCTTTCATTTGTACACAAGGCGGTTGCCTGCCTTGCCCAGCTGGATGTGGCCCTTCTTTGCTTTGCTGAGCCACCCTAGGATGTCCATGGTTTGGGACAACCCTTTCTCTTGGATCACATTGACCGTGGGTTGTGTGCCCGCAGGAGAAGCTGTGCCTGAAGACGAGCAGATCAGCGCGAAGGACCAGAAGAACCTGGAGCCTTGTGATAACACCCCCATCATTGACAACATCACGCCAGTTGTTGCCAGCATCTCGACAGAGGAGAAACAGAAATACGATGAGGAGATCGCCAGTCTCTACAGGCAGCTGGATGATAAGGTGTGGACATTTGGTTTGCCTCCATTCTCTGGGTGGAAATGGAAAACTAAGCCAAAATGCACGGGTGTCTCTGTAATTCTTGAGCACCATGACCTGGAAAATGTTTCAAAATTCAAAGCGTTCATTGCATAACACCAGATCTTGTCCCATCACGTCAGCTATCTGCTTCTGTTCCCTCTGCAGACAGTGTCTGGGGGCATTCTCCAGGAAATCGGAGCCAAATTTCATTTCCAGAGCTTTTCAGGCTTTTCAGCACTCCTTTTCTTCAGTGATTTTTGTAAATACTGTACTCCCTCAGCGAACTGTAATGTCATCTTGGAGTTACAGGAGAGAAACAAAAGAGGAGACTGTATCTTAATATTTTTTATATATTTATTATATATTAGAATTTTAAGGAAACTATATAACCATCCCTTGGGTCTCCTTTGTTCTCGCTGGGAACACTGCCTGAAGTGCAGGTGGCTTTTTTTTCTCCTCCTAATTTATTTGCACAGCTTGAAATACATCATTGGCACTTAAAGCTATCAGCAATACATTTACCGAGCACTTGCCATGAATAACTTGGCTTGTGCAAAGATAAGAAGTGGGGGAAAAAAAAGGCATACTAAATCCATGGACCATTATGGATGAGAACGGCTTAAAAGGCTGTCTAGCCTTTAATCCTGAATCAAAACTTGATTTTAACTTTCGGTTGTAATTAGCAAGAAAATATCAGAAAAAGCCACTGTTTCCT
This sequence comes from Mesitornis unicolor, assembly GCF_000695765.1. Taxonomy (NCBI): domain Eukaryota; kingdom Metazoa; phylum Chordata; class Aves; order Mesitornithiformes; family Mesitornithidae; genus Mesitornis; species Mesitornis unicolor. The sequence goes on along the minus strand of NW_010170317.1, from coordinate 30,083 downwards.
CATATATTAACATTAATATTTGGTTGTGGGAGGGGAGCGGGGAGTTGTGTGAAAGCCTTGAGCCTGATGTACATGAGGTCTCTGCACAGCCTGGTTCCACACCAAACTGATGACATTCAAAATAACTGTTAAGCTCTTTAAGAAATTACAGCTTTTCTGTGATGGAGAATACATTCCCAGTAGCAGTTTCTAGTTTTTATGTATTGATTAGAAAAAGTGGCATTAGAAGTGGCAAAGCCCATTGAATTATTCTTGAGGGAGCCGATGGCAGGTTTGAGTTTTACCCTAGAAAACATGGGGAGCATAATTTGGTGCACTACTGCAGTACTATAGGAAATGAGAAAGTATTTTATCTCCAAACCAAACCCAAAATATCCCCATTTATAACTAGTTGCAGTGCAGACCATTCTTATATCTGGGCCTATTTTAATGTGAGTAAATGATTTGCTATATTGTACTTGATAGTGGTATTTTCTATGAGAAATCAACCTATTAGCATGCTTGTCAGTGAAATACAAACTGTCAGTTGGTTCTGATAGGGTAAAAGCAACCATTTTATCTTTGGGGAGCTCCTTTAGAGAAGAAGAGATGGACTCAGGTCCTGTGCTTGCTGTGCCTCCTGTGGCTTTATGGAGGAAGGACTCCTCCATCATTTCTCTTCTGTATTTAAGATGAGGATGCTGTCTTAACAAGGACCGAATGAGAACTGTGAAAAGAAACTAAAAATCTCCAACCTTATTTCATTGCAGGATGATGAAATCAACCAGCAGAGCCAGTTGGCTGAAAAGCTCAAGCAGCAGATGTTGGATCAAGAGGAGGTAAAAACACTAAACAAATAAAAAAATTCCTTACATTTTGCTTGTAAGACCCCTGTTTAGTGATTCTGACACAGTTGTTAGCCAGATATATCTATATTAACTGGTTAGAATTCAAGAGGCAAGAGAAACCTATGTGAGGAGCTAGGTTTGAACTTCAATTTCAAAATATCCTCAGAACAGCATTAAGCCTCTAACTCCCTATAACAGCACACCATGCTGCTGGGAACTGATGCTGGAGGTACCAAGGTAGGACTGTAGCCGGTATGTTTTATTTCAAATGTGTTTTTCAATATATCCGTGTCCTTTCAGGTATCCAGACACTATGGCCTGTAGGTGGTTAACAGATTTCCTAGTTTTCCTGGTAATAAATTACTGATGTCCGTTCTTTTGGCAATTAGAGAAACTTCTGAGGCTGAAAAATTGATTATTGGTGCTGCCACAGATTTGCTGTCACATCTTGGATTACTCATTCTAAACATTTCATTTCACTTCATTGTTTCTGCCCATAAAATGAATGTTTGTTGGTTTTAAGATGGGGAATATGATCACGAACCTTACAGTCAAGTCATTTCCTTATCTACTATTTGTTAATGAAAGGTTTTAAAGCTGTGAAGTCTGGCAAGAACACCAAATTACCAGGTTCCCCACGCCTCTCCCAGCTGGCCCAGCCTCTTTGGTTGGTGCACAGCATGATGCTGGCTGCTTTTTTGGGTGTGAAGCCCCTCTTGTAATTCAGAAATTATTCTATCCATCTCTTAATCCTTAATCAAGCCCCTTCAGAAATGGTTTCTAAGGTTTGGCTCCTTAGCAGGGAGAGAACGATGCATGAAAATGCCTGTTACTCATGACTTCCCTGCCACCTTTTTTGGGGTCTTATCCTCACTGCAGGAATTACACCTGTATTTTACTCCATGATTAAGCTCTTCATTCACCTGCCACAACTTCCTTTGGATTACTCTGCTACCAATGCCTGTGGCTGTACAAATGTAACAGAATTCGATGCGTTCTCAGCATTGTTATTTTCTGATGCGTGTTATTTATAACATCTCACTTCTCCCATCTTTTTTACATCAGCATTCTCATTTACAGCTTATTTTTCCCTCCTGGTTTTTCTTGTGTCTTGCTTTTTGGGTGGTGTGCATTCCTTTCTCTGTGTTAGGCATTTGGAAGCATGCAGTACGCTGGTTTATTCCCCACCCTCTGTGTTCCACACTCAATATTACACCTGGAAGCTGAATCCAGTTTTCAGTGGCCTCTAATCCTTGCCTTTCAGACCACATTTTCCCCTTTTTCACACAAATTCTAGCCTAGTTTGCTGATTTATTGAAGTCTCTGCAGCTGGCATTGCACCAGCATTCAGCTGGTTCATCCGAGCAGCTTGTCCATCTCTCACCTTTGAAAGCTAAAGCAATATTTCTGTTTTCTTGAAGGGAATTGAATTAATTTTGCCAAGGGTTTATCCTCCACACGTAAGCCTCACCCGTGGGGGTGATGTACCTGTTCTGCCGCAGAGCCTGTGCTTAGCTCCGTGATAGATGCGCTGCAGAGCAGCTGCCTCGCTCTGCTTCCCCCTAATTAACCAGAGTCCTTTTTTTCTGCTTGATTAAGCTAGCAGGTTAATTATAAATCTCGGGCCTGCCACAGATGGCGTTGTGCTGATCCTGGTATCTTTTTGTGCCTTTTCACCACTGGCTGTGTGGTTTTAGGGGGGGCATGCTGAATCTTCACCCTTGCATCTCACGATGCTGCAGCCATCGTCCCCTTTCCTTTCTTTACAGCTGATGGTATAATGTGTTATTAATTGCTTTTGAAAATCTTGGTGTATTTTTCCACTTTCTATCATCAGGAATTTTCTGGGGAGCTGTGTTTATGCTCTAGGTGATATATAACACTTCCCTTCACTTGAAGTCACAGTAATATTCACAGAGAAAATTTCTTAAGTAAATGTAAATAATAGTTCCATCTGTGTTTAGTGGAAAGATTATTTTAAGCTATTTTGTTGTTTAAATATTTACATGCCATCTGGCTTTGGCAATTCAGTGGGTTTTTCTGTAACGTGAGTGCACTTCTGAGGCTGCAGCTTTACCAGCGAGATAAATTTCCCTTACATCTGAATCCTCTCTTCGCCACTTTGGGCTGGTGCCAGTGTCTGAAGCTGCCTGCTTGGTTTTCTATTTTCCACTAGCGCTCTGAGCCAAAAAAGCGATGTCTTCTCTGACATCCTCCTTTTAGGTGCTCTGTTTTAGAGAGGTGAGTCTGTTTTGTGTGGGATTTCACACTCAGGTTCTTCCTGGCCTTGGGAGCTGATGGGCAGTGGTGGGGCAGGGCAGGAGAAGTCCACCCAGGGCAGGTTTTGTTCTGCTGTCCCAGAAAGCTGCAGTACAGTGATATTATATTAAACCATATGTATAAAAATAATTATACCTAATATATATAGATATATACACATATATCTATATTATCTATATCTATATCATCTATATCTATATCTTATCTCTATCTATATCAATATCACCTATATCTATATCACCTATATCTATCTATATATTACCTATATCTATATCAATATCACCTATATCTATATCACCTATATCTATCTATATATTACCTATATCTATATCTATATCATCTATATCTATCTATATCTATATCATCTATATCTATCTATATCTATATCTAGCTGAATGAATGTCCAGGCTTTGCTGTTAGGATGGGCATGACACCTCCTTGTATCTCATGCACTAGTTTTATGTATTAATACTCTACATTTTATGGTTTTATGCATTGCTAAGTCCTGATTTTTGTATTATTCAAAAAAGCACAATATTACCACTAAGTGCTAGGTGGCACTTTAGTTTTCACATCATTCTGCGCTATATAGCTGCTGTTGAGCCTGCTAAGAACCCAATATCTGAATTTTCACACCTTTAACATCTGAAAGATGATGGAGTGGTGCAAAGACAAGGGAGAGGACCATGCAGCTGACCTCTCACAATCAGCACCGTCACTGAAACTTCAGCATCTCTCTTACTAGCGTGCAAAGAGTAAATTTATTAAGCTTTACAATTTGGAAATACCCACCAGTATGTGTGAAATCTGTATCTTCTTCTTTAGTTAGTATTTTGCCTCAGCAAATATGAGCAGCTACTCTGTCTTCAGCATCATGCTTCAGATGATAACTAAGAATAATCATCATAGGTTTGCTTATCAAAATATTCCTCTAATGCCACAAGGCCTTTGAGGCTGCCTCAGAGAGCCCTTTCGCTAGGTTCAGTTCAAAGCCGTGAGTCTGCATTTAAACATTTTACTTTGTGGTATTTTTGGGGCCTAGCTGCAGCTTTGGATTGAGGGCAGAAAATGTATTTGGAGCGATGATGCTGTTTAAAATGAGTTTCTCTGCCTCAGTCTTGTGTCATAATAGGATTTGATTAGGATTTTTTTCTTTTTGCTGAAGTTGAGAGCCTTTTTTGCTTCCTTTAAATACATTTATGGTGAAACGGATGCTGTTTCTGGTAGAGTAGCAGGATTTGTGCTCTCCTGCTTTCTCTCTTGCGCAACACTTACATACTCACATTTTCTTTCTCTCTTTATCTGTTGTTGCCCTTTTCAGTGTTGTCTTTTGACTGAGTTCTTGGGCGATTTAACACTTCTGTGATATCTACTTTCCAGCTTTTGGCCTCCACCAGGAGAGATTATGAGAAGATTCAAGAGGAGCTGACCCGTCTTCAGATCGAGAACGAAGCTGCGAAGGACGAAGTGAAAGAAGTCCTTCAAGCCCTGGAAGAATTAGCGGTCAATTACGACCAGAAATCCCAAGAAGTGGAGGACAAAACAAGGGCCAACGAGCAGCTGGCTGACGAGCTGGCACAGAAAAGTGTAAGAGCAAGCGGTTCACGGTCCTGCTTCCCTCCTTGCCCCTAATTCTGCACCACCCAAAAAGATTTCTATAGGGATTCACAGTTAGCTGCTATCCTGTGCCATTTCAGGAATCTGTCAGATACTGCTGCCAAGCATAGTTTAAAAATTGGAGTAGCAGGGAAGCTGTTAAAAGATCCATACCCTCTCTCCTGTCTTAATTAAATGATAAAATTCAGATAATTCAGAAACTGCTCTATGGAAGCCGATGGCAGATTGTGGCTCTGTCGCAGCCTCTCTGTTTTGCACACCACAGCGGCAACCAAACTGAACGTGAGAACTGGCCATCCTGTGTTTTGGTTATTTAAAACCTGTATTATGCCAAGAAAGATGGGAAAATCTGCTGTGTGCAAATCGCAGCATTTTGTGCTTCTCTGGACTCTGCAGAGCAGGGATTTTACAGAGAGTCAGGGGATCTCAAGGAAGGAATTGGCAAAAAGCAGCTTTTTCAGCTGATGTGCACAGATCTTAAGGAAAAAAATCTGATCTGAGAAAAACCAAGATTGGTTTAGTAGCTTCATGCATCTTTGTTCCTTACAGAAACCGAGGAAGATGTTAACAGGTCTGTTTTCATGTAAGACTTCTTTATCTGCTTCAGTAAAACAGATTACTATGAAATCCATTTGGAAAAAGAATTGAATTTTATATCCCTCTATACCTGTTTCTCTGTGATTAACCTTCTTTGACATGTATTATACCCATAAGATTCTTAGCGGATTTGCTACATTTAATAGATCTAAAGTAGCCTTGTTAGCAAGGGACTTGTGCAAGTGGATTATGGCAAGGTGAAAATGCCCGTGTCAGTAGAGGTGTCCAGGAAAATACAAGACAATACAGCAAAACCTAGGTATCACAGAAGAACTGATGCAAAATCAGCAGAGGGGAGGTTAATTTTGGTTTTTAACCTTTTCAGAGCGCCCTGACAGCGACGCAGAGGGAGCTGGGCCAGTTGCAGGAGCTCAGTAACCATCAGAAGAAGAGAGCCACAGAAATCTTGAATTTGCTGCTGAAGGACCTGGGAGAGATTGGAGGCATCATTGGCACTAACGATGTTAAAACAGTGAGTCGGCTCTCTTCATTGCTTCACCTCCCATAATATCAAAATCCTTGATGTGGAATATGTGTGATACAGCCATCCTCTTTTTTTGTTTCAAGTTTGTGCTTAAACTGTTGTGTAGCTGAGGGTGAGCAGTTCTCAAAGCCAGAGCTCTGCACTGGTGGCTGCCCAGGGCACCCAAAGGATATATTTTCTGCGTTCTGGTGGTTATTACCCTTCAACAGGGGCTGGATTCATCAAAGCCCACGCTTTCATGTGTGTTTCTGAACACAAAATACATTAAAAGTACCAATTGGTAAATTTAGGCTAGATATCAGATAAATAATTTCACGACAGTAAGACCAGCTTAATTTTTGTATATTGGCTAATGACCTTTATAGAGGAAAAGCTGCAGAGCATCATTTTCCTCTGAAGTAAAGAGGTAAGAACGGGAGTGAAGGTGGTTGAAGCAGCAGAAACCTTGGAAACTGGAGGTGCAGCAAATTTTGGCCGGTTTTGCTTTGAAATTTGTCTTGTGTCTGGCTCTTGGGTTTACAGACACACAGAGGAGGCATAGACTCGTTTTGTCACTGCCTCAGAGAAGATATTTGTGTACAGTCATTGCTCAATGGCAGATCTCTGATGGAAGCCTGGAAAATCTTCCTGGTGATGTTTATATCACCTTATCTGTCCATTTAAAACGTCCAACTGAGCATGTGGTTATGCAGATGTCAGGACCACCAGATCTCTGATGGAAGCCTGGAAAATCTTCCTGGTGATGTTTATATCACCTTATCTGTCCATTTAAAACCACGGCCAACAGAGCATGTGGTTATGCAGATGCCAGGACCACAAGACCAGGCTTTGCGAGATGTTACAGCAACCTCTGGTGGCCGTTGTAATAGGAACTACAGGAGGAAACCTCTGAAAATGGAGGTGGAGGCAGTTTGAGTCAAATTTTTATAGTAACTGAGATGTCAGCATTTTACAGGACAGCTGTCAGCGTAAATAAGGCCAGATTGAGAAGCTTTTAGAAAAATAATTTCAAGTTTGTTGGCAATTAGCAGCTTCTGAAAGTGTGTCTAATTTCAGAGCAGACTGAGGGTCTTGGAAGCAGTTGTGGGTTTTAGGCTGTTGGGAGAAGGAACAGCGTGTGTTACCTTCCCTTTGGTGGTGCTGGGGAAAAGGCAAAAAGCGGATGAAGTTGCTAGCCATAACCTTGCTCAAAAAGGACCATCACAGCTCATAGGTGGGTTACATGAACTAAGTAGTTGAAGAAAAATCATGAAGAGCAAGACGTACAAAAAAAAAGCCACCGCGTTAAACCAGGGAAGGAAATTCTGTATGAATAGAATGATACTCATATTTAGAGGTGAGAGCAATTACTTTTCTCTTACCAGGTGAGATTTCCAGACCCATGTCTGTCTTACAGAAGCAGAACCCTTCAAGAGGAGACTTCTTTAAAGAGTAATTTGAAAAAGCTCTTCAGCTTTTAGCAGCTTGAAAGAAGGGAAATTGCCTGTGCTCATGATATGAGAAGGTTTCTCCAAAATATGCTCTTGCTATGATGGGGTGCTTGATTACTTTAGATGCTGAACCACTATGTTGATGAAACAGGCCTTCATTTCTCACATTTGAGGCTCCTCAGTGAGGATTGTACGAAGCAGAGTGGTATAACAGGTTTCCAGGTGACCTGAAGGTCTGTGGGTACTTCTTGAAGGCCTCCTGGCTCCAGACAGGAGTTTCACAGCAGGGCAACTGCTCTGCAGTGACTGACCTGTGAGAACCACACCTTGAAGCTTGCGATCGTGTGTGTTTAGTTAGCAGACGTGAACGGGGTGATTGAGGAGGAGTTCACCATGGCGCGGCTCTACATCAGCAAGATGAAGTCTGAGGTGAAGTCCCTGGTGAACCGCAGCAAGCAGCTGGAGAGCGCCCAGATTGACTCCAACAGGAAGATGAACGCCAGCGAGAGGGAGCTCGCAGCTTGCCAGCTCCTCATCTCGCAGGTAGGTTTGCTCCTGCCTTGTCCCTCTGCAGCAAGGGTTGATGATTTTCTCAGCCTCCTTGAGAAATGTGTGTGCTAGGAGCGAGAAATGAGACTTCAGGAAGCAGAGTGGTGTTTCTCTTGTCTGTTTTGTTCTTTTTTTTTCTCTCTTCTCCCATTCCTCCCCCTCAGTGTTTTTCAGCACATTCTGTGGCGAGATCGTGTCCTGCTGTAGATCCCAAAATGTGTTTTATGGTATAATACTGCAAATCCTTGGCATGATTTCCTCAGCGTGGATTTGTATCGTGTCCCTTCACGTTAAAAGCAACCTGAGAAAGGAAGCAGTGATCGTATGGTTCGCTAGCAAAACCTTTGGAGAGCCCTCCATATCTGGTCTGTTAGTAAAGACAGCTAAGCAGCAATATATAAAATAATAGGTTATGGAAAACATTACTATATAAGATAGAAATCCAGATGGTAGGAGGGCTTCTTAGCGGGTGGCAGTTAGAAGGGACCTGACTGCTTTGACATGCTCGACTGCTGTGAAGTGGACACGCAAAGGGGAGGAGATGCTACAATTTACTGTATTGCACTTGCTACCAGTTAGTCTAAGAAAACCTGAAGCAGCGACAGCCTCTTGTCCTGCAGCAGAATGGCTTTATTAAGTTCTACTTAATTAGGCTATTAAGTCTTGGGCTATTAAGTGTGACCTTTAAAAATGCAGTCTGTTTTGGTCCATTACCTCCTTCTCAGATCTTTTGCTGTGTGCTGTGTTTTCTCCTAGTCCTCAGCTCTGGATGTGGAGAGCTTTCTGGTTTTCCTCCTTTGTGTAGGGCAGTACTTGGATTCTTAGGTAAGAAGCTGTGGTACTCACATTTCATTGCAATTTCCCTTGTCTTTAAAGCATGAAGCGAAGATCAAGTCCCTGACTGACTACATGCAAAACATGGAGCAGAAGAGAAGGCAGCTGGAAGAGTCACAGGACTCTCTCAATGAAGAACTCGCCAAGTTACGTGCTCAAGGTACAACGTTAAGTCTTGTGGTCATCATTTCTTCTATCAGTTATATCTTAGAAAATTCAGTATTGGCTGAAGTACCATATGTACAATAGTACTATGATGTTTTATTGTCTGCTTCGTATTTTGCAGTGAAGACATAAAATTGTGATTCAGAATATTTAACACATTGCACGTCCTCGTAGTACACTACACTGCAGATAAAACCAGAGTGTTCCCTTTCAGCCTACTCCATCCACAAAATACAGAGAAACTTAAGTTTTCAGAAGCATCAAAAACTTTATGACGAGCTTCGCCTTGTGCTTTAATGATGTGAGAAATGAAAAACTCCACAGATATTTTACCCAAACAGCACAAGTTAATCTTGCTAAATCTCTATTCTGTAGAAGCTCCTGGTTTTTGTATAATTACAAGACCTAGTAGCCTCAACGTTACTCTGGATTTCTGCACAAGGGATCTTCTCTGACTTTGGGAGCAGCAGGTGGTGACAAGATCTTTTTAACATCCCTTGTGTTTTTAGAATACAGTTTTTATTTCATCTCCTGATCTTCCTACCCCACTCATACAAAATGGCCTGGTTCTGGAGGTCACCATTTCCCCAGCAGAAATGAGACAAGGAGGGTTGTGATACGGAGGGATATAAGGAGACAAGAAGAGGATGAAAAGGTGCTGGGTAGGCTGAAAACGATGTGTTAGTAAAGGAAAAGGAGGTTTGGGCAGTGTGGTCACGGGTTGGCCACTGCAAACCATGGCTATTTCTGCCCTCCAAAGCTGTCTCCCCTGATCCTGCTGCCCCCTGCAAAAAGAACTAGTTTGTTTAGGTTTTTTGGGTTTTTTTAAATGGCTGGCTCTAGCAAATCCTGGAACTGTATGATTGATTCTCAACTGTCTCCATCTTTAAACAGAAAAAATGCACGAGGTCAGCTTTAAGGATAAGGAGAAGGAGCATCTGACCCGGCTGCAGGACGCAGAGGAGATGAAGGTACTATGGCAGGCAGCAGTTTTAGAGCACATTTCTCAGTGAGATCGTTCATTAACCAATAATTAGGGTGTAATTTTGTCTTCCTGTACACGCTGTGTGCACTCCACACTTTCAGCCTCTGTCAGAATTGCCAGCCTCTGTTAGAAAACCTGACCTCCTGTCACCAAGTGACTTTTGCAATTTGAAATTAGACAATTTGCTACTATTGAGGTTGTTGACCAGATTATGGGAAAAAAAATAAGTTACAGCCTGAATATCTGAGGCGAGTGCATCTTCAAAGATGAAGCAAACTCTGTCTGCTGAATCAGATGTGCTGGGTTCCTCAAATCACACAAATGGAGAACTGAAAGATAAGAGCCAGGACACTGCGTCCATAGCTGAGAACAGTTTTGTTAAGTACGATTGAAAAATGATAGTGCTTCACCTCTGTGTTACTCTGAATTTTTGGTCAGTGGAACTCTGCTGAAAGTCAATTTGCTAAGTAGTGAATCAGCCTACTGGGGTTAATAGAATTTAGGCACTAAAATTTGATAAAAAAAGAGGCTGGGCCACTTTCCCAAATTGTTTGGCAAGAATTCTGACTATCTCCTAGAAATAATAATGAAATATCAACCTGTTTTATAGGTTGGGGTGTGGTTAGTAGGTTGAGAGAGGTTCTCCTGCCCCTCTGCTCTGCCCTGCTCACACCACAGCTGCAATCTTGTGGCCAGTGCTGGGCCCTCAGCTCCAGAAGGACAGGAACTGCTTGAAAGAGTCCAGCAGGGCCACCAAGATGAGATGCTGGAGGGAGTGGAGCATCTCCTGCTGAGGAGCGGCTGAGGGAGCTGGGGCTCTTGAGCTTGGAGCAGAGGAGACTGAGGGGTGCCCTCATTCCTGGGGATCCATTGGGAAAGGGCAGTGTCAGGAGGAAGGAGCCAGGCTCTGCTCTGGGATGGCCAATGCCAGGCCAAGGGGCAATGGTCCCAAGCTGGAGCACAGGAGGTTCAAGCTGAAGATGAGGCCAAACTTTGTGAGTATGAGGGTTATGAAGCATGGCCCAGGCTGCCCAGAGAGGTTGTGGAGTCTCCTTGTGTGGAGACACCCAAAGCCCTGGCCGTGTTCCTGTGTGACTGCTCTGGTGCTCCTGCTCTGGCAGGGGTTGCACTGGGGGAGCTTTCCAGGTCCCTTCCAACTCCTCACATTCTGGGATTCTGTGATTGTTTTCTGGTGTTCTCTTCTTCTAGAGAGCAAAGAAGAAATGTTATGCAGTAATGTGTGAGCTGTGTTTCTGATGGGGTTACAAATTGCATAAAAGGAAATATATAATTTTACAGGGATATTGATAGAGCTTTGTCAGCTTCAGAACTTTTACCTCCAAAAGTTTAAGTTATTAAAGAGTTGTACAGTTATTGCTTACAGCTATTTTATTACAAATGTAAGAAGATGCATTGTGTTTTTCTGACTTCTTGAGATATAACTAATCCTAGAATTTAAATAACAGAGCTGTGGGTAAACAGTTCTCAGAGGGGGAGGGTGCTTCAGGTTTTACTTCTGTCATGGTCATAGCTGTAGATGTATTTTCTTGTGTGTTACTTGACCCGTTTCATGCGTGGCTCTGGTTTTTGCACCCTGCAGAAGGCTCTGGAGCAGCAGATGGAGAGTCACAGGGAAGCCCACCAGAAGCAGCTGTCCAGGCTGAGGGATGAAATTGAAGAGAAGCAGAAAATAATTGATGAAATCAGAGAGTACGTTCACTCATATCTGTTCTGTCCTGTTCAGTGACACTGTAGGGATGGCTCGGGGTTGGTTTTATTAGTTTTAAATCATATCTATATATTTGAGTCTTATGGAATTAATTATTCCGTGGATACTTTGCACTGTGGATTACAGTGCCTAGTTCTTTATTGTGGAGCTTTACAAGTCCATGAAATTACAAAGAGGAAAAAGAAAGATAAAGACTTTCTGAGAGCCAGGGGGGCTCAAACATGTCCTGTTTTCACACCCTTAATATTTCTTCCTGCCACAGCAATGTAACTTTGTTAAGGCAGATACTCCAGCACTTGAAAATTGGAGTTCTTTGCTCCCTGTGTTCTTCATTTTGTCAGTGCTCATAAAATCTAGGCAATCCTGATGTAGTGCTTGTTCTTTCATCATATTTATAGTGTGGCCAAAGACTAACAGCAGGGAAATGAGAAACATGAGGAATCAGGGCAGAAAGACTGCAGGAACTGTTTGTGTCCTTTAAGATAAAGGAAGCAAGCCACTGTACTTAACTCTCCAATATTTTTACTTAAAAACTATCGTTCTTCAGATTTTTTTATGCTTAATTTCTTTCAGATCTTTTCAGTAGAGAGTTACAGCTTGACTTTCTCTGTCTAACATGGTTTTATTTATGGGGGTTTGTGCACCCTTGTTTATGGGGTTCAGGACTGAGCTGTATGACCTTTTCTTTCACCTTCTAGTATGAATCAGAAGCTGCAACTGGAACAGGAGAAACTGAGCGCTGATTATGATAAGTTAAAAATTGAGGACCAGGAAAGAGAAATGAAACTGGAAAAGCTCATGTAAGTCAACAGTTTTCTCATCTGGTGTCCTTGGATATAGAGTCTCTTAGTGTGTCCACAGGAAATGTCCTGGTGAGAAGCACTGGAGCATTTGTGTTGAGATTATTACCAAACACTCCATGTTTTTACATCATAGGTTTATGTCATATCATATCTGCCAAAGAAGATTTTTTTAGAGCTCTGATTTGATGAAATGTCACAGCATGTGTTCAATTCCTCACTCTTCAATGCGCAGCAAAAACAAATGAGAAAGGAGCTGGGGGGTTGAGGTGGATTTTGGGGGCTTTTTTTTGTTGGTTTTTAAGCAGTAAATCAGATGTCTGAGTAAAAGCCTTTCCCAGAAGTGAGAGAGAAAAATTTCATGTGTGGACACAAAAAAATGTTGGTGGTGGCTGAGCCATTCCATGTGAGAAAGCTGCAAATTTGGGACAGTCGAAAGCATCATTACAGATGCAGAGATGTGCAATTCACTCACATCTGCAGATGTTCTGCTCAGACTGAGTGCTGATTGATTCTCTTACATGACTTCAACATTTCTGATTTGTGTTTAACGTTGTGATCTTTCTAGACTGCTTAATGATAAAAGAGAACAAGCAAGAGAAGATCTTAAGGGGCTGGAGGAAACAGTGGTACGTCTTCATTATGCTTTATTGAGCTTTTCTCCCCTAGGTCTTCATCGCTGATGTGTTATCAAACATCTGTATCTGTGCCTAAGGAAATGACCAATTTCTATTTATTGGAAGCTACATTTGTCTCTGTGTGTAAAATACACAAGTTTTCTGGAAGATCTCAGAAGCTGGTCAAAACCACAGCTGCTTTAGGAGCATCATATGGTGATTTTTGCAAGTGTCAACATGGTTATTAACTCAAAAGCAGCATTTACTCCTCTGTGTGATGCTTTAAAAATTAAGCTTATAGTGGCCTCAGGATCCATTAGAGTTCAGTCCTGAAGCTGAATTATTCAGGGCCTTTCAGCTTTGGCTCCTGATGGCTCCCCAGACATAAACCTTGTTAAAACAAACTCCTGTGCGGGAGAGATGCCTCATATCAACCTTTTTAATAGGAACTGTGCTGATCAGAGACTTGTAGAGCTTGCATGAAGACTTGATGTGCCCTGTACACCGAATTAATAAGGCAGCCAGAAATCAGAGTTAGGCCGTATGATACCATCAGCTTGCAGAAACCCAGAGGGTATTTTTAAAATTTTCCAAATAAACATCTTTGAACTATCTTATATTTAAATTCTATTCACTTTGATAGAGTTTTAACCATTATTGCAGCTAGAATTAAAAATCAGGCACAGCGAATTACAGGAAAACGTGTGCCCTCAAAGGCCAAATTGTGGTGCACCCCTGCCCCTTGGTGTGGGCTGACATCAGGCTCATTGGGTGATTGCTTTGAGAAGGAAGGGATGAAGAACGGTCCTGGTGGGACTACAGCTCTGTTTTGACTTGTTCTCCTTCCCAGTGTCAGGTCCACGGGACAGGGTTATGGGGTGAAGGTCCCCAAGTGCCACTCTCAAGCTGTGCTTGTAAGGTACGGTTTTCAGCAGCCCACGAGGGAAGCTTCTCCTTTTTGGTTTCTACTCAGTTTTGCCTTTTTCTTTTGAGAGATAAAGATAAAAAAATCAAGTTCAAAAGCTTCTTGAGCAATTCATTTAAATTCCAGTGTGTGATAAGCAGGAAATGGCAAAGCTAAGGTTGCTCTTACCAAGAAAGTCAGTGCTCTTCAGTGTGGCTGTGGTGCAGGATGGGGTTGGGGTGAGCTCTTTTTCCACATCATTTCCTTTCCTGCAAATGGATCGGTGCTTAGATAGAACAAGGGGAAACGGCACCAAGCTGTGCCAAGGGAGGTTCAGGTTAGAGATAAGGAGGAAGTTCTTTACTGAGAGGGTCGTCAGAAGCTGGAACAGGCTGCCCAGGGAGGTGGTGGAGTCACCATCCCTGGATGTGTTTAAAGAGCGGGTAGACGAGGTACTTAAGGATATGGTTTAGGGGTAGACAGGAGCGGTTGGACGTGATGATCTCAGAGGGCTTTTCCAACCGAGCCATTCTGTGTGTGTGATTCTGTGTGTGTGTGCTTCCGTCCTTCTGGGAGCAGGTGCCAGGGTCACCACCTTGTGTCACATCTCCAGTCTGGAGTAAGGGTTTTTTTTTCATTGAGCCTGAGAAGTTGATACACATAACCAAAAAAAAAAAAATAGGTGGGAATACCTGGATATTTGCCCAAACTTAAAAAGCACTTAAACATCTCAAGTACCCGTGAGTAAGTATTCAGGGTGGGCCACTGTGTTTGCTACAGAGCGAATGCAGAGCTCTTGCACGTCGCTAGATGTGTGCACCTTTGTTATCGACTCACATCCAAGAAGGATTTTTACACCAGGGTATGTGCTATCTCTTACTGGTTTCTGCTTTTTTTTTTAAATTAATTAAATTTATTTAATTATTCCAGGCAAGAGAACTTCAGACTCTTCACAATCTGCGCAAGCTTTTTGTCCAAGATCTTACCACCCGTGTTAAAAAAGTAAGACCATGCTCTTTTCAACCAAAGTCTTCTCATTTTTGCTGTGTTCTTGTGATTTGCTGGAAGTCTTTAGAGCATGCTTTTACAAAATGGGTTATTGTCTTTTTCAGTAACAGTGAGTAATAAGATTAAAGCGCTTCTGATATTTATTACCTTTTATTTAGTCCTAATTTGTCAAGGAAAACTCTTGCTGATACCAGAAACTATTCAATATAACTTGCGTTATCTTAGGCTATACTAAATGCTGTGGCTTTTTCTTTCTATGGGCTTGTGACTAGTCAGCCTTTTCCTGGCCAAATAATTGCTTAGCAGAAATTAATGCATTTTTAAATGTTGAAGAAGAATCAGAGCTGCATAAATAGTCCAAGGCTTCTCTTTGCAGTCCTTCAGAGTAGTTTTGGGGAAGAGGTTTGAAGTTTGTGGGTTTTTTTTAAGGTTGAAAACCCATATTACATAAAAATGTCTCCTAGAAGTGGAAAAAAGAGGGGAAAAAGGGTTTTCCCCATTAAAATCTATGGTTTTTCCTATGTAGGATCCCCCTATAATTATTCAGTAAGAGTAGTTTATTTTTTTGAGTAGCGGGAAATATGGCTTTTAAATATCCAATGAACAGGTGAAATAAATTGTCTTTAATATGGGGGTCTGGAGGACTTTTCTGCCTTTGGAAAGTTTAAATTCACAAAAGACCTGAGCTTCCTCTTTGGTTTCTGCCTGGCTTTGCTGATCGCTGCAACTCTGTGTGCAGAGCGTTGAGCTTGACAGCGACGATGGTGGTGGCAGTGCTGCGCAGAAGCAGAAAATTTCCTTTCTTGAGAACAACCTGGAACAGCTTACGAAGGTTCACAAACAGGTAGGGGCTCCGCTTCCTTCCTTCTCTCCTTCCATCCTTCCCAAAAAATACACTTTTTATGGTTAAAAGGATGATTTTTGAAGGTAAAGTGTATTGAGTACCTTTAGTTCTCAACTAAAATTCTTGGTGTTAGGAGTCGCTGCTCTTCCCCCTACCTGTACTTCTTATCAATGTGTTAAAGAATTATTTTGTTTTCTGGGAAAATAGACTCTAGCAGTTTGGGCAAGGCTAATTGTCACTGTATTGGTGTAATGCATAAAAAAATCCCAGAATAAAGTGGTTGTTGTTATCTCGTGTGCTGATAGCCGGTTTCTAGATGGATTATGTATCCCACATTTTGACTTCTGGTCTAAAGCTGCTTAGTGGCACCCTCAGAGGAGTCAACCAGCAGAGTATGAAGGCAAAGAAATTGAGGTTTTCAATGCAGCTTAAGGGCTGGTGCCTCCCTGGGATGCTGAGGTTGGCCATTTCTGGGCATGTCCATCTCTGTCTCCTCCTCTTTCATGGAGTCCCCATTTCCTTTGCAATTCTGCTGTTCAGAGTAGTAAAAAAAACCAAAGATGCTTTTAATTTCATTTTTGAATACTGACATAACGTTTTCCAGTGCAGTTTTCTCAATCTTTTATTAGTGCTCTCCAAGATTTGCTTTATTTATCCCTGTGGAAGTGCCAAAAAAGCAAGCAGAGCCGGACCACGACAAGGAACCGCTAAGGTTCAGTATTTTGAGATTCCCAGGGAACAGATGGTTTAAAGGCCTAGTTTCTAAATGTGGAAATTGGTACATGTAAGGAGTGTTTTTCCCTTTACTGCTTTGCCTTTTTCACACTCAGTCCACACATTTGCTGGGTTTTCAGATATGGTTTTTTTTAGCTCTCATTAGTGTATATTTACTCAAAACCAACTATGAGTTCACATCTCATAAGAAACTCTGGAAGGGGAAAAAATCACATTGGACTTGACCTAATTGTGGTATCATCCTCCTCATTTTTCATATCATAACTATTTCATAGAACAAGGGTTCAACACTTGCAGAAAAAGCACATTGTGACAATTTTATTTTAGCTTTGTGTTTTCCCTTTGGCACTGGGCCTGGGCTAGCAGGTGTAAAGCATTCTGATTGTCCAACAACGTGTGCATGTCAGTACGTGCTGTTGCTTTACTGTGTGATTAATGCAGTAGTTAAACCACTTTATTCCCTTCGCTCCTGAAAAGGGAGAATTTGGAACAGTTTTCTGTTGACTTCTAATAGTGGTATAATCTGTTCAGTAGAAATTGTACTGGATTTTCTAACAGTTTGCATCAGTACATATTTAGGAAAAAAATCAATCCTCTCTTGGCGGTTGTTACATGTGAAGTTAGATGTTGTTCTGATAATTGATAGACCTTGCTCAGGTTTGTATTTCACTGAGGAAGTGCCTGAATTCAGAGTTGCATATAATAATGATTATATGATACGATATGATATATGATATAAGATATATGAGAGATATGATACATGATATAAGAGATATGAGAGATATGATATAAGAGATCATGAACTGGCCCCCTCAGTTCAAGAAGGACAGGAACTGCTGGAGAGAGTCCAGCGTAGGGCTACAAAGATGATCAAGGGAGTGGAGCATCTCCCTTCTGAGGAGCGGCTGAGGGAGCTGGGGCTCTTTAGTTTGCAGAAGAGGAGACTGAGGGGAGACCTCATTCATGTTTATAAATATTTAAAGGGTGAGTGTCACGAGGATGGAGCCAGGCTCTTCTCGGTGACAAACAATGATAGGACAAGGGGTAATGGGCACAAACTGGAACACAGGAGGTTCCACTTCAATTGGAGAAGAAACTTCTTCTCAGTGAGGGTGACAGAGCCCTGGCCCAGGCTGCCCAGAGAGGTTGTGGAGTCTCCTTCTCTGCAGACATTCAAAACCCGCCTGGACGCCTTCCTGTGTAACCTCATCTGGGTGTTCCTGCTCCGGCAGGGGGATTGGACTGGATGAGCTTTTGAGGTCCCTTCCAATCCCTCACGTTCTGTGTGATTCTGTGTCTGTGTGAAGAGATATAAGAGATATGAGATATCACATCTCATATATGAGATGTGTTTTCTTAGAGACGTTTGAGGCATTGAAGTTTCTGCATTTTCCCATGTGCTCGAATAGGGAACAAGTAGGCACGCCATAAGCAGTGGAGATGATGAATTTTTGGTTTCAGGATCAGCTCTCTGAAATTCCGCTGAAGAGAATAAATTTTCTCATAGGATATGTTTGAAATGTCTTTCCTCGCAGTTGGTACGTGATAATGCAGATCTTCGTTGTGAGCTTCCTAAGCTGGAAAAACGACTTAGGGCTACGGCAGAGAGAGTTAAGGCCCTGGAGAGCGCACTGAAGGAGGCCAAGGAGAACGCCATGCGAGACCGCAAACGCTACCAGCAGGAGGTAGATCGCATTAAGGAGGCCGTGAGAGCCAAAAACATGGCACGGAGAGCGCACTCCGCTCAAATTGGTAAGGACATGGAGCTAAGGGGTTAGCGGCTGCTCACATACTTCATGGTTGGTCTGTTTGCTTGTTTTCAAAAGAGAGCGAGGTCTGAAAGCAGCAGTGCAGGGCAAACCACGGGGTCTGCTTCTCCGCTGCACAGGAATCTTCAAAGGCTTCACTTTTTAATAGAATCTGCCCCACCTAAAGTTTAAAGCGCCTCTGCTGTTTAACTCGGTAAATAAATGGCATAATGGGTCTTGTGTGCCCTTCTAGTGACCTGAAAACTTGTCTCTTTAAATTAGTCTCTCACTTTCTTCTTCCTCCCCCACATGCTCTCCTTCTGCTTTCATTCTTTCCTTGCCTTTCTGGGCCTTGTCCCTTCCTCTTTTTCCCCAATTACATCCTCCTTGTGATTTAATTTGGGCTGTGCAGAGTCAAAAATCATCCTGTATAATTCAGATGCTTGATACGTCTGTGTGGCACAACCTGAACACGTGCATACAATCAAATAGTGTTTAAGACGGGGCAATTTTTGCAATTATTTGTTGGAATTGCTAAAGAGGAAGGGTAATGCTCCGGATAACGATGCTAATATTGGTGCCTTAAAACCCAAGAGAGAATTAGGCAGCACACAACGTTTCTCTTGTAGAAAGCCATTGCCAGCTTTGTCTTGGCATCTTGGGGGTTGGACTGGATGATCTTTAGGTGTCTTCCAACCCAAACCTGATCTTCTGCAGTGGTGTGGGACACACAAGGTACATCACTGACCACCAAGTGGGTCACGTTGTGCAGAGAGTCCATAGTCTTTGCAGAGATGACTGTCATTAAATGTTGTTTGGGAACAACGGGGTTTGTACGAGAGGAGAAGATGAGGTAGATAACCTTGTGTGAAAGCTAAACATCTCTTTTGGTTTCCTCCTTTTCCTCTGCAGCCAAGCCCATCCGCCCTGGCCATTACCCAGCGTCTTCTCCAACGGCTGTCCATGCCATCCGAGGGGGAGGGATGTCCAATTCCAGCTACTACCACAACACCAAATAGATGAGAAGTAAGACCACGAGTAACTTACTCATCTGTTCTTGCACTCATCACTCAGCTTTCTCATATTTCAGCCTTGCTTTTAGAATACCCACAGTGGTTTTTTTTTTCTAGTTTTAGTAGGAGTCGTTTGCTGATAATTTAACTGTGAAAATCAGTAATTTAAGTGAGGAATGCCTTGTTAGAGTGCTTTGCAAGCTGCCACTGAGAGTTTTTATTTTAATTACTTATCACTTAAAACTTTTTTTAATAAACTGAAACGCTCCATTAAATCTGCACTGAAATTCACACGTAGAGGTGTGAAACTCATCCAGTAAAAATAGAGATCCAGAGGTTCCTTCTGCCTATGTAATTTTCTGCTTTCTGTAACGTGAAAATGTGTCCTTGTGGTGATATTCCAGCCTGGGACAGGGATAGAGGAGCCGTGAGTGGCAGCAGCGCAGAGCTCTCCAAATTTGAGTGTCACCATTTGACAAACTTTACTTGTGTTTCTTTAGCTCTCTTCAGATTAAAATGTAAATATTAGACTTTAATTGCAAGGGCTTGAGGGTTTCCTCCTAAGCAAAAACCTCTTCCTGGAAAGGTGAGCAGCATATTCCCATGAGACTGCTTTTTCTACCCTACCATCCTATTTATTTCCTTAAATGCTCA
The DNA here is from genome assembly GCF_000695765.1 of Mesitornis unicolor. Lineage (NCBI taxonomy): Eukaryota > Metazoa > Chordata > Aves > Mesitornithiformes > Mesitornithidae > Mesitornis > Mesitornis unicolor. The sequence goes on along the minus strand of NW_010170317.1, from coordinate 10,263 downwards.
TTATTTCTCGGATATTTTACACCTGCTATGATTCTGAATGATAACTTTATGCTGTAGGCATACTACGAGTTGGATGGTAGTGACTGGCTGTGAAAAGCAGCCAGCGGACTGCTAAGTTGTCCCTCCAAGATTGGCTTTGTTCCCTCCTTGAGGATTAATTGTCTTAAAGCTCTCTTGTGGTGGCGTGTGGTTTCCTTTAGGCACTCGGCATTCTTGGCTGGTTTTTTCTTCTTCTGAGAATGTTTCGTGTCACGCATGCATGCAAACCATCCATCACGTCGCACTCGAGCTGTTATTGTGTGCTGCAGATTGTTTCTGTTCATTGTGTTTTCCACAAGCCCTGTAGCTACGAGCAACATATTTTCACCGCGGATGAATCAGGGCAAGTCTTTGCTGAGTGTTTTTGTGCATTAATTCATTCTGGACTCAAATTGCCTTTTCCATCTCGCAGGCAAGATAGCCTCTGTCGATCTACTTCATTGCATTCCCACCTCGGAAAGAGCAGTGTGTGATAGAGGCACGTCAAATATTTCCAAACATACATCATAACAGCTGCTCTCTGGGGAAAAAAGCTGCTACTGCCTAAACTGGGTGGGCCTTTAATGGAACATCTGTGAAATTAAAACTATCACACTCAAGCATGCCACACGTTAGGTATTGGTACGTGCCAAGAGAACAACTGTAGATCTATAGGATTCATTAACAAAATAAATATACTTAAACCGAGATGGGTGTATAACGAGGTAGGACTTTGGAAGTCAATAAAAAGCGATCGGAAGGCATTGGGTTGAAATGTTGAGGTTTAGATTTGAAGGTGGTGGAGAAATGAGCAGGTTCAGGCCATGCTTGGGACGTGTTGCAGAGGAGCTCATGGACAACTGTAGAAGGAACTGGCTACAGTTAGGGATATATGGTTTCTGAAAAAATTAGAAACAGAAATTCTGAAAACCAAAAGGAAACCCTGCAGGTTGGAATGAAGCCATTTAAGAAGTGTGTATGTTTGGGGTTTTTTTTCTTAATTAACGGTAATTTCTGGCTTTTATTGGTCCAGTTTCCTTATTGCTCAGGATCGAGTCTAACGCCTGGCTGTGTTATGTATTATGTGTTATATGGGAGCGGGAGTTGGAGTCAAGGATCCTTCTGGGTCCCTTCCAACGGGAGATATTCTGTGGTTTTATTCTATGATTAATACTTCAGAGAAGCCTATTTTAAGTTTTATAATTGGTTTATAAACTCAGTCCAGTTCTAGGTGTTTTGCGCAGATCCAGAAAGATGTCTTGAAGATGCAGTAAACCAAGGCTGGGCAGTGAGTAAAGAGGGTCAGATCTCATCAGTTTGGGTCCTTCGGTTAAGAAGATTATTGGCAAATGGCAACTACTTGGTTGCCAAGTGATTTTGGGAGTATCAAAGTAAGCTGAATTCTAAGCTTGTTGGATGAAAGCCCAGGGGGCTGAGTAAGAGTGTTAGTAAGGTACTACTTGTGTAGTGAAAAGCTTATACAGATTATTTCCATAATATTGTTGAGAGATATCTATGCTCTGCAGAGCTACACCGTGGCAGTCCTGCAGAGCTAGAATTAGGACAGAGCTTCCTTTTATATTCATTTAACATCTATAAAATATATGGTGGGGCTTCTATGTAGATGGTTGCAGTCAAGTAACATACTTGTATCTCTGGGATTAAAACTTTATGCCAGGATGAGGGGGAATTTATCTTACGTTCATTCATCATTCCCAGTACAGATAACAGACATTTATTGCTGTTAAACTGGTCAGTGATTATGATTTATTAACCCAGCAGCAAACCCCTCAGGGATTGGCAAAAGCCAGTCTTGCTCGTGCTGTTTTCACAAAATTCATTGGAAAAATTTCTTCTGCGGAGCTGGGCAAGCCCTGGAGGGGCCACGTCTCCTAGGTTCAACGTGTGTGTTATAAGGAGATGATTTCTACCGCAGAAAACATAGCGTTTGATGAGTAACAGTAGCAGATGGGAGAGAAAACAACTGTGGGCGTTAATGAAACGTGCTCCTGAAATTGCAAATTGCTGGGAGCTGCCTTAAGCAGGAGGCTCGGGAGGCCAAGGAGCGTCTGCAAATCTCTACGAGGTAATTCCTCACACTGCAGACGTTTTTGAAAACACACTTTGTTACCTGGGGCATACCTCAAACCTAGATTTTGGGAATGGTCAGAAGGGGAACTCACACTGGTGCAGCTCACAGAAGTGCTGCGGTGGGGTCCTGCAGAGTATTTGTGTAGGGAGGTGGAGCTGGAGCTGCTACAACCCCGCAGCTGAGTTTGTGCCAGGGGTTGATGGAGATCAACTACAGAGCTTGGTTGTGTATTGTCGTATTTAAAGCTCTTCATGGAAATACTTTCTAAATATAACTTAAAACAGAGCATGTTTTAAAAACCACTAATATTAAAGTTTTTCAAATAATCCCAGTAATTAAAATAGCAAAAATTGTGGTGTGTGTTTTGCTTTAGATAGCAACCAAACCAAACCAAGCCCCAAACTGTTTTGACTCTCATGCTGCCTTGCAAAGCTTAGGCTGAAAACTGCACACAACTATTAAAGTCACTATACAGTTTGGTTTTCAGAAGATTTTTCTTCTAAATCATTAAAGAAAACCTAAAATAACAATGTTTTGGAAATGGCAATAAGCATAAAGGCAGTGTCTAAGCAAACGTGAACATCCCTTGCAGAGTGCTGGTTTAGTGACTGCCAGATGGAAGTGAATAATAGGAAAATGCATTAAGTGGTAGAAAACCACATTGAGTTGTTTTTTTCATGCTTAAAATACGTGGCAATGTTAGCACAGATCACAGAACTCCAAAATGAGCTGTTTAAATTAATGACCTGGACCTGCTGACAACCCCATCTGGAGCATGGGCTGCTGTTACTCAGTGGCTGGTGGAGAGGTGAGCCGTGGTGGTGCTGCACTTCAGCTCATAATTTAAGAAGGGTTTCTCCAGGTGGAGAGATCAGCTTGGAGTCTGCTTTAACTACACCTGGGACCTAACCTGGCCCTATACATGGGACAGAGCTCGGGGACAGCTCAGGGCAAGCATAGATGATAACAACGCTTGAGAGGCTTTGTTGGACAGACGGACCAGAGCAGATGTGTTCAGATTTGGAGTAGGAAAGCCCACACATTCTCAAGGAAACTGCTGACCTGCCCATTCTACCCATCTCATATTCACTCAAACCCGTCTGATACCTCATTTCAAAAGAGAAGGAAAGGACTGACATGAAGCTGTCGGTCTTCATAACACCAGAAGGCCATGGAGCTGTTGGAGCAGGTTCAGAGGAGGCCACGAAGATGCTCAGGGGCTGGAGCACCTCCCCTTTGGGGACAGGCTGAGAGAGTTGGGGTTGTTCAGCCTGGAGAAGAGAAGGCTCCGGGGGGAACCTTATTGCGGCCTTCCAGGACCTGAAGGGGCTACAGGAAAGCTGGGGAGGGACTTTTGACAAGGGCAGGTAGTGATAGAACAAAGGGGAATGGTTTTAAACTGGATAAGGGGAGATTTAGGTTAGACATTAAGAGGAAATCCTTCCCTGTGCGGTGGTGAGGCCCTGGCCCAGGTTGCCCAGAGAAGCTGTGGGTGCCCCCTCCCTGGCAGTGCCCAAGGCCAGGTTGGACGGGGCCTGGAGCAGCCTGGGCTGGTGGAGGTGTCCCTGCCCATGGGGGTTGGACTGGGGGGGTTTGAGGTCCCTTCCCACCCAAACTCTGCTGTGTTTCTGTGTGCTCACGATTGCGTTCGTGCTCCATCACAGCCTATTGAAATTAGATTAAAGCAGCTTGCTCTGGTGTCTGTATTTGTGAAATTCAACATGCAGACAGGTTCTTGTCTGTGTGTCTCTTACCTTAAATGTTCCCAGCACCTCCCCATCCATGAGCAAGAAGAATACCTGTATTTAATATCTAGCCAGGCCATAGTTAACCTAGCCAGTAAGATGTGTGAATTAATAACCAGCTTGGTTTCCTTTAAGGTGTTCATAAGGCTGACAATTAGGAGCTAACCACAATCCCCACCATTAATTTAGGGTAACTTTAGAGACACTGATGCATCATTATTTATTTCTTTTTATAATTTGAATATGGACAAGTTTTGTTTTAAACAACTATGCAGGAAAATGCTTAACTGAGGAAAGCACATCTCTTCTCAGGCTGATTTTGTATTCGCTCATTTGAAAATGTGATGGGCACATTCAGTTATTGAAGTGCCTCTTTCCACATGGCTAATCAGAAATATGTGGGGAAAAATCCCACCCCACGGGTTTTTAAAAGTCTGGATTTCAAATGTTTTATAATCAACTTTAAATCACCTTTGTACTGGGCAACGGGCCTTGAACTTTGCTTCTGGATGGAATTACTATGAAATTAGTGAGAAAGATGCCTGTATCATTATATATATAAGTATAGAGTATATTTTTATGATGTATTATCAGGGTATTACATATAAAATGTTATTATATTTCTGTAAACAGCTAGTGTATAAGTGTGTATATATACAGGTCAGGAAAGCAGCTCTGTGTTAGGAGACATAGAACAGGACTGGTTTGGGGGTTTTACTTTTTAATCCTTTCATTTGATAATACGTTTGCAAACTCAATTGCAGTTACTTTCCTTATTTGTGAAAAACGGGAAATGTTTCCTATTCCTTTTCCCTTTAATAAGATACCTTCAGCATATCCAAGTGCCAACCAGTGGAGAGAAAAATCCTATTAAAAGAACAGAGATAAAAGAGGAGGGAAAAAAAGACCTTTAGATAGCGTTTGAAGGTGTATTTAGATGAGACAGAATGCGGTGGTACAGGTGGCAAAGAATGCATTTCATCAGGAGAATTGCTTCATTACAACCATGCCAATTTGTGGCCTGGAAATTTGAACGATGGAGAGGAATTTTGTCAGATCTAAGACTCAATAACCAAGAGGCTCATTTCATGCATGGTTAAGGCTGTGCTTTACCAGGTTTCCTTGCTGTTGCTGTGGCTCTTTGGCTGATATCTGCTTTCTAATCTCAAACATCCGCTAATGATCCTTACACCCACTAATGATCCTTACCCTTCTGCTCTCTTTTGACAGGTCGATTCCACTTAGCATGTTAAGGACTGTCATTAAGTCACTAGTTTCTTTTTCCCCCCCCCTCTCTTCGACCCGATCCACGTCCTCTTCATCCTGCGCTTCCTACAGCCATCTGCAACGCACTGGTCCCAGGTATTTCGAGCTTCGTAGGATCTCCACGTGTACAGAAGTGTTCAACTCTTCTACAGATACTTGTACAATGTATTTAACATAACCATCTAAGTAAGGATAGGAAGTCTGCCACTCAGAATCGCTCACCGACTGCGTTCGACCCCTTGGCACTGGTTGGGTTGGGGCTTCTACGCTCAGATTGATGCTTTTTGGGAGTCCTCTGTTGCATCGGTAAACCCTGACTTCTGGCATCAAAGAATAAATTATTCAGTGACCAAGTGCCATCAAAGGCAGGTGATTGTGCTCTGTCATGACTGATTTACTGTATAATATACATATTATTTTATATTTTTAGGGGATGAAAATGTGCTGCTACGTGGTTTAATTTTACTGCTTACATTTTCAGAAGTAAAATTTCCCCAAAGAACCATTTGTAATATCCTGATAAAAACCTTTTGGACTGTATAAAATCACCTTTATTGCAGTACCTGGTAAAGATCAAACGGGATGCAGAGAAATCTGTTAGTATAGACCTAGGTTTTGAAGTTTGGTAGTGACGTGACTATATCTGTGTGACCTATCTTAAAATTCAGAGCCCATCTGCTTTGTAGTTCTCCCTCCGGTGGTGGCTTTTCCCGGAGCGCGATGCCTAGCCGTGTGTTTGTGAGCGTTGTTCTCTATGAAGCGTTGAAGGTTTCAGAACGCTGCCGAAATTTTGGGAAATCCGATGAGCAGCTCCCCCCTCTTTCCCCTTCCCGCAGGCCTTCGGCAAGCCCCGATCTGTCCACACCGGAATTCAGACACCGGAGTGAGCAAACACTTCAAGAAACAAAACCAAAATCCCCCAAACCCCAGACATTACCTTAAAAAAAAACTACAGAGAGGGTGCAAAAGGAGATGAGAGTTGTGCACTCGAGCAAATTTGGCAATACGTTTGCAAAGAGGTGGGGAGCATTTTGCAGGGGGAAAGGATGTCTTTGTAAGTCACGACCCGCAGGTTGTCCCACGGATGGTGCGGCTGTGGGCTCGGCATGAGCCCATTGCCTTTTTTGGGTCTCTCTTTCGCACCAGACAGCGAAACGTCCACCTCCTCGGCAAGGGGGCACAGGCACCGCTCGGGGAAGGTTCCGCTGGCAGCAGCCACTGCTCCTCCGCTCCCACGCGTCCCCTCCCGGGGCGATGAGCACAGCACCCGGCCCTGCGCCTTCACCAAGCGGGATGGACTCCAGGACAGTTACAGCCAGCACAGCCCCCGTCTTGTTTTGCAGACGTTTGCTCTTCTTTAATTTCAGATTGATCGTTATTTTTCATTTACCATCGTGTCTGTTGGTAGCTGTAGGACTCCTGAGTTAGTGCAGAGCGTTTTGAGAGATTGTGAATCGACCTTTTTCTACTGAAGTTATTTAGGCTGTTGCAAAGTTAAGTTGGACTTAATTTAACTGTTTTGTTGTTGTTGTTTTTTTTAATGTTGCACTATTTTGGGAAGCGTTTTGCTAAAAAAATATTTAATGCTGTTGCAAATTTGCATGTATTTAATTTATTTTGTATTTTCCAAAGTTTTCTATTTCCTTTCTTCACGTGCATGTGCACTGCCAGCCAAACGAACTGTGAACTTGCCATATGCAATCTCGAATAAAACGACCAAGTCAGAACCACCTTGTGCTACCCTACCAGCTTGTGAGAGCTGATATTTCTACTAGGAGCTGATGATCCTCTTGTTCTGGTTCTACAACGGCTGTCTTGGGAAAGATACCAACCTGAATTGCTGTCGGAGACTTCGTATTGTAGTTAAACTCTTATTTTGTCTTTTGAATTCGAAGTTCAGTGTGGAAGTATATTGTAGATACAGCAGTGTTAGCTTAAAAAAATACCCACATTATTTACTCCTAACGCCACCACTAGTTAAATTTGGCAGTTTAGATGGTTTTCTTCGGCTCGAGTAAGAAGTTAGCTTTGACATCTCTTAATTGTGCTGGTGCTGATCAGGCAGTCAGTTCACCCAGCGAAAACAATCTAAGCTTCTCCAAGTTAACTTTTACTTCAAGACTGCGGGAGGACTTTCTAGAACCTAAATGTTGAGAAGACGCCTTAAAAAGGCGAAAATCCTCAAAAAGAAATGCGGGAGATATTCACTCGATTGGAAATTATTAATTCTGTCAATTGAACTTAACTCTGCTTACGGATGCTCGGTTTGTACGCCTATTTTAATTAGGCAACTTCAGTTTGTATTGCGCGTTGTATATTCAACTTTTATACCATTTTTGAGTCTTACACATTTTACATCTAGAGATGAAAACCCCACATCTGCTCTGCAGGGGTCAAACCCCATATTTCCACTACTCGCTGCTACGCTACTTTCTTTGCTCTCTGAATGTTGGGTTTTATTTATTCCGGGCGGATTGAAAAGTTGTGATTTGTGTAGCGCAAATTAAAGTTCACATCGACAATGTCTTGCACGGGACAAATCTTGGTGGAAATACCGTTCACGAATGGAAACTGTACTTTGGATGGGAGTGAAGTGCATATTGTTCCTTTTGCTAGTGATTAAAAAGGATTTCCTGCTCACTCGAGCTTCTCTTAATGATACGTTCAAAATATCTTGTGCTTGTCCTTGAGTTCATGTTTCATCGACTCGTTTTCTTGAAAGCGAGGAGAGTTTTCATCCTGGAAAGATCTTGGCTGCTGCATTTTTAAGTTTGCATTTAACTCAACAAGGGCGAGAGTGGATTATCCTGGATATATTAAAACCTAAAAAATAAGTCCCAAAAAGCTACTACAATAATTTCTGCCTCCAGAACCTTATGAGTAACTTTTACATTTCATTTTATAAAGTGTAATGGACATATTTGCCTGCGATTTTGACAAATTAAGGCTTGCAAATAAGTGAAAGAAAGAATTTTAAGCTGAACATCGATTCATTTGAATAAATGGGTATTTCAACCAAACGGTCACGCAGATCCAAAAGGAAAAGGCCTAATCCAATTTCCGCTATAGGAGAAGAAAGACTTTGTGTGAGCACGAATGAAGTGCATCTCCCTTGGGAAGGGAAGGAATCCGGAAATAAACTGCCAGGATAATCTTCATCTCCCCTTGCTTTGATTTCGGTCCTCACTGTGCCTGTACGAACCGAGAAGAGCTGGAGAGCATCCGCTGTGCAGGAGGGGACGCGGCTCCAGCTGCTCCCCTCTCGCTCTCACAGTCTTTGTCCATTCAAACACTTATTTATGGTGGGAGAACCACGGGGGTTGAGGCTTTCTGTAGAATTCTCCATGTCTAGTTTGTAAAGTGTGTACCGTGTACTGCAGATGTGTATTCTCTGAGCTCTGTGTATCTTTACAGTAGTGTTCAATTTAGGAAAAGGAAAAAAAAAATAAATTGTGGACACGTTTTTGCTGGTAACAAGGGGAAATTTTTTGCCATTGCATCAAACGATGCTGAAATGTATTAAACTCTTGATAGCAGCCCCGAGCCCTTTTCCCTGTCCCGTGGAGATAAAATCTTTTATCTTCGTTCTAAAACTCTTATCAGCGATGGATGGATACACTGGCAGACTGCATGATGTATCATTCAAAAACCGTTACAGTGGAAAATAAAACTGAACTAAACTTTGCGGTGTGCGTGTTGTGTGACACCGATGCTCAGCATCTCTTACTGGGGCGTTGTGTCTGCCTGTTCAGTGGAGCTTCAGGGAGTCCCTGAGTCCACCCTGGAGGGATTTTAGCTTTTCCTCAACCTGTAGAAAGTAATCAGATGGCTTGGATGAGTCATTGGGAAATAAACACAGGATTATTCTTTATTTTTTGGTAAATAATTGCATCTTCTCCATGGAAATATCCCTTCTTCCTGCTCTTTTTCAGTAGCCTGGAGGGTGACTCCTCCACTTACCCTCTGCATGCATTTCTACTTATATAGGAATGTTACAGTCACGTTACATACGTAATGGAGTAGAAATTCCTGCGTCCTTGCACCTCCCTTAACTCAAGAAGAGCTTATTTTCAGTAATTATTACTCTGAGCATTTCTCAATGATATCGTTAACTTTTCTACTCAGCAATGCACATTTCTGGCGCTCCAGAATTTCTGTAGAAGTGGCTCGCTCTATTTTTCTAGTAGATTTCTAATGAGGATCATGCGGTTTTCCATCATTACTTACGCGTGCTCGCGCTGCTTTCGCTTGGGGCCTGCTGGGAACCCAGAACCATAGGAAGCCACTTGCAGCCAGGCTCTATCAGTGCTTTTGCCAGTGATGAGTGGCTGATGGTCAGCGTGGCAAGTAACTAAGAGTTAGTTAAATGCTAAGCATAAAAAATAAGCATTTAGATGCACCAACTGCATCAATGTATTAATATAATCATGCCGATTAACCCGGTGTGTTTAGTAGGACAGGTCGCTGTCCTAGCAGACTTGGAAATTAGGCACAGACTTACAAATTAGGCACTTCTTCCTCATGCTGTCTGCGAAGTTCCTCCCTGTGGGATGAAGAGGCTATAAACCAGTATAAACCAGTGTAGATGGTTTATACTGGGGAGAGCAGCTGGGCCATCCCAGGCATCCCCAGTGGTCCCGCACAAGGCGAACGCTGCACGGTGCCACACCACAGAGCTTTTCCATAAGCCAAAAGGATGCACCCAGTGACATCTCTCCGATACAGTTTGTGCCTGGAGGATGAACTCAATTACAGAGCAGGCTGTTCGCAAGTGCATCCCTACAATTTCCTTAGTTCAGAACGTGGGATTGCATCAGTTAATTAACGCTATCAAAACAGCACAAATTACTGTCTCCATTTCCAAGGTTCAGCTTACACAAAAGCACAGTGAAAAACAAAGGACGGGGGCTTGGATCCCCAGAAAAAGTCACTGCAAATCTATCACTACTGCTGAAAACACTACTTTGCTACAACTTAAATACTTCAAAGTTAACTTCCAGCAGAGCTGAACTCAGTATTTCTCCTAAAATGAGGACCTTCAGTAATTCTGGCTTAAGACACCCGGTACCCCGACGAGTGCTCCCCGAGGCCCGGCTTTTCCCCGCCGCGGCCCGGGCTGGGCTGAGCCCTCTCCGGTGCGGA
>NW_010170316.1:0-14618 GCF_000695765.1 Mesitornis unicolor | reverse complement strand
GGGGGGGGCAGGGAGGAAAAAGAGACATAAAATTAATAAGGGTCAAATTTGTAATAAAGAACCCAGGAAAGGTTATGAACAAAAAACATTTGACCTGTCAGGTTATAGAATCAAAGAATGGTTTTGGTTGGAAAAACCTTTAAGATCATCAAGCCCAACCATCGATCCAGCCCTAGAAAGTCCACTGCTAGACCATGTTCCTAAGCATGACATCTACTCATCAACACCTCCAGGGATGGTGAATCAACCACCTCCCTGGGCAGCTTGTTCCAGTGTTTGACAACCCTTATGGTAAAGAAATTCCTCCCAATATCCAACGTAAACCTCCCCTGGTGCAACTTGAGGCCATTTCCTCTTGTCCTATCACTAGCTATGAGGGACAACAGACCGATGCCAACCTCTCTATGACCTTCTTTCAGGCAGCTGTAGAGGGCGATAAGGTCTCGTTTCCTCCAGACTAAACAAACCCAGCTCCCTCAGCCACTTCGCATAAGACTTGTGCTCTCTTGTACTGTTGCAAGGAATATTCCAGAGAAAGGATCATTCCCTACTTCCCTCCTTCCCATACCATTTCCCCAGCAAGCCACCCTCATAGAGACCAGGTATCTTGAGTCTGACTAGCAAAAACACTCTTACAAAGAAACTGTCTGCAGTGATAAAATCTGACAAAGAAACCCAGCTTTTTATGTCAGTTCTTTGCTTTAAAATGAAAAACTTTCGCTTAACTGTAAACTGTTACAAACCACTGAGGACCCAAAAAAGACTGAATCACCCCAAACTGAATTTAAGACATTAAAACAAAACAAAAAAAAACCCTAACTTTAACACCTGTGAGTTTGTAAGTGCTTAAATTTTCATCACATTTTTTCCCCTGAGACCAAAAGGTGCACTAGGGTACATTCCCAGATCAGACACCTTCACAGAAGACAGCATCTGAACAGCTAAGGTTTTTGGGGATTTACAAACTAAACAACACAGTCGGACCTGATTGGTCTACTTTAAACATGACTCCCACACACTGATAGCACAGAGCTCAGCACAAAGCACAGTCATCAGTCACTTTATATCTTAGTGCCATTGGGTATTAGCATAATAGCCTGTTGGATGCAACACTCAGAGTATGTAGGAGGCCTGGGACTTATTCTTTTCTCAAGTTGACAGGATTCAAATTCAGATTTTTCATTCCTTAGCCACTCTCCTCTAAAATAGCTATTCCATTTTTGTTGAAACAGGACTACTACTCACACACCGCAGGTCACGGAGTAAGAAATTCAAGCAAGCCACAGAGAACCTGACTCAGAAGCCACAGGAAATCTGAGTCTCATTTTGGAGCATCACCCTAAGAATGGAGAAGCCTAGGTTTGACATGTTGGGATTGGGAATGATTAAGATTTGCATATTTAGGTGGACACTGAATAAAAATTAAAATTCATGAAAACATCTAAACAGATGAACAGGGTTTGGTACCCTCTTCTCACCTCTGACTAGTCCTCTGTCACAGTGTTTAATCTGCAGATGCATACATTCCTTGGTATGAGTGAAACACAATGGGGGCTTATCACCACTGTACTATATAGCTAATTTACAATATGCTATCTTGCACTGCTCTTTATACAACTTATGTTATCCTTGACCTAGAGTACCACAACAAACCCAGATACAATCTTTTCTTTTCTTTTTTTTTTTTCAAAGAGTGTACAAGCCAATAATTTTAATGGCTATGAAATAGATGGGGTTTGATTTTTTCAATTATTTTTGCTCCTTAGGTTATCTCAGATGAATTTATATCTAATATACATGACCATAAAGACTAAGAAAGAACAACTATGGGAAAAATGCCGTAATTAGCAAATATTGTGTTTTTTTCATTAGCAGTGAAATAATTCTTCAAGGGAGCATTGTGAAGAGAACACATTTGCTGCAGTTCATAAATGCATTTCATGAACTCCACCAGTGATCTTATGACTAATATGTTAAACATTTTTCAGGTGACCTTGATTTAACCGTATAATTCACTATTATTCATAAGTTACCATAAAGCAATATTCTTGGTGAGTCAGAAATTTCCCATATTAAATCCAGGGTAAAATGTGGATCTGTAAATATTGAATCACTATTTATATGCAAGTTTTTTCCAGATCTGCAGTTTGTGAATAGTTATCTCATAAAATCTTCAACTTTTAAGTCATGGATTGATGAGTCTTTTTATAGTATCTTACTTTGTACAAGAGTAGAAGCATCGCAAGCTCCATAAAATTAGGTACTTTTCTCATCTTCTGTACCTTATCTGAGTCAAACAGCATTGAAAATGCTTGGTCTCTGCAAGTGATTAAGTACTGTTTTACTGGAGAAGATGACCAAAAAGTCCAGGTTTTGATTTGTTGAATCTTGATAGAATCACAGTATTTAAAATGCAGTAAATCATAATATGTATTTTTAAATTACAATGAAGGGATAGAGATTCTGTATCTGACATTTTTCCTTTTCCTTTTTTTTTCAAAAGTTAATAGTTTTGTATTTGCTGTTACACATTTGTGAACCAATTTTACCACATTTGTTTGCTTACTGTCATCTTACTAATTTTCCAGCTAAAGACTAACACTAGTTATGCTCACCTGAAATCAGCAGAGATTCCAGGTCATTCTGTCCTTTATTCTTATCAGACTTACACTAAAAACTAACTTTCACTGAATTCTTTGAAAAGATGGTGGAGTTCTTTCGCTTTTCTATAAGTTTACATCAGGAAATGTAGCTAACGTGTAAGGAAGTATCGAGTTTCCCAGTAAGTAGAACGAAGTGAGGACGACTGTTTTCTGTGTAGGACTTTGGCCTCACATGGCAGAAGCCATTAAATTGACAGACGACATTTAGAAATACGATACATAGTTGAGAACTGTGTGATATTAGCTAGCCTTCAGGACAAGTTGCCCTGCCAGATGTTCCCAATTTTTATCTAATGGGATTCTTAAGTATTCTTTTACCTATTCCTTAGGATACACATAACACCACTTCAGTTTCTTGCTGGGAACTTACTTACCCAAGATTGAAAAGTATTGCTCTTTCTTTCAAGTATCAGAACAAACTTGCTATCTTTATCTCTTTCAGGTGTGAGAAACTTCATCACATGCTAAATGGCATATTCCATGTAGCTGTAAGAAGACACATTTCTGCATAGAATTCAGACACTGCTATATGGTGGTGGGCAGTCATTCCGAGTAGAAATGTGAATCTAGTTGTCTGTGTACACGGTCTACTGGATTTTGCCTGTATTACCATGGTAGCTGTGAGAAGAGTTTGTTTTCCTTTCTTTAAAATGCAGATAATTAGATATTTTTTCTTCTCTCTGATATCTCTTAAAGCAAGTATATTAAAGTGTCAATCACTAAAATTTACAATAAATCTCAAGCTATCCGTAGCTGACAACTTCCGAGCAAATTATAAAATGTGAACACATAACAGTTTCTGATAAGAATTTTGCACTAATTGCAAATAGAGGGTATCAAGATTTAATAAATCTTTTCTCAGGCTAAAGAAGGGAACTTATTTTAGCTGTGACTCAGCAGTAAGATTGTGTATAATCTTTCTGCACCTGATAAAGCTCTTTCTCCAGGAAAAGTTTTGATGAAACAATCTGTGGGAGAATTCAGGCTGACTTCAGTAGACTTTGTCTGAGTTCACTATGAGGAAAGCAGCCTGCACCAGTTACTGCTGTGTTGTAGATGTTACTCCATTCAGAATTATGAAACTCCATAAAATACAGGGTGCATGATAATGATTTCTTTAATAAGGATATGGTTTCTAAAAGTATTCACATTTCTTTGGGCATGCTTTACACATTTACATTTACACATTTGGAAGCAAACAGAGGTGTATTTTGTTTGAATAACAAGACAGTTACACATTTTGTGATTATTGTTTGAATTCAAGACAAAATTTGTGGTATCTCACTGAGGTAATGCCAGATGGTTATTAATCTTGTTTAAACGTATGTTCAATTATCAACAGGTATAACTGTTTTCCCTAATTTCCCAAACCATTTTACCTTGTGTCTTTAAGTTACAAAATTATTTACCATAAACTGCATTTTCAGGGGTTTATCAGAGTGCTGTATACAAAAGTATCTAGAAAAGGAAAACATCTTAAAAAATCCCATGTATAACGAAGTTTAAGGAAATGATGAGAGAACTAGATACAACAAATAGGCCTAACAGAAATACCCTCTGCTTTTATCCTTCCTTCTTTTCCATTATTCAGGATTTCATCTTCCATTTTTCATCACATTGTATCTGCAGGGAGCATCCTGCCATGAGCTTCTTACGACCAGGCCCAGGAAATGTGGTTTTTCTTCCCTTGTCAACCTAGTTAAAATGACAGTAAATCTTTCTCAAAAGCAGTAGCCTCCATGCAGCAAACAGATGTTGCTCAAAGCTGTTCAATGCAGAGGAAAGGAGAGAGAAATAAAGTACATGTATAAGACAGGAATGGGATGTCGTGCTCCGTTCTCAGTATGTGTTCAGTACAGTCTTAGAAAAGAGCACATGAAGCCAAAACATCAACAATATAGCAAGAAATATCACAACAGTCAACAGCAAACCTATTATGACTGCCCCTAAATATAATGTAATCCTGGAAGCCAGTACCAAATGGCACCTGTGCTGAGTGACACACTGCTATCTGCTGCTTTCCCCTTGGCTCTGTGTAGCCACAAGAGCTTTCTGCAATGTCGGAGCAATGATAATCATTACACCACAGCTTTCTCCATTAAAATCCAATTGCAATTCAGTGGGGAAGCCATGGGGTCTCAATTGTTGGCACTGTAAAATCTCACCTCAGAAGTCTATAGGGAGCCAAGGGGAAAATATCAATGTGGCCAAAATAATGTTCTAAAAGCACGTAACATTAGATGGCTGCAATCAGCACCATCCTCTCCTGCATTAACACAGTATTCACTTCAAAAAACTTTTGAAAATCTTTTAGAAAGTGCATTGCAGGTATGAATTAAAAGTGGTTTTACGTGCTGAAGATCCCAGTTAACATTTACGTTGTCAATCAAATCCAAAGTTGACATGTTCTTTCCAAAAATCAATATAAGCAAAAATATTCAATCATCAAAAATATGAAATGCTAAAAGAAAATTCTTGTCAGCTTTAGTTAGCCTAAAGATGACAGACGAAACAATTCATCCAGAATTTTTAAGGGATATATTTAAGAGGATTTTTCACACAACACACCATTTTATTGTGGAAATATTTTTCATATAATACCAGGCGTTAAATATACATTGTCAAAAAACACAGAACTAGAACAGAGTAATTTATGAGAGAGATCTGACAATGTCTGCTAAATATATACTGTCCACATTTCTAATTCAATCAAAGACAGTAAAGCTGTTTCTACTGCCAGTTGTTAGGACATGATTTTATGTTAAATGGAGCTTTAGTCTGAATTCAGACAGAAATTCATGTAGCTTTAAGATTCCATATAGAAAAAAACCATAAATAATCTTATTAAATTTTCAAATTTAGTAATATAAACTATGCACATCTTTCTACCTGTCAAAGTTTTAAAATAAATTCTGCTGATACAGACTGCAGATACAGAAAGTGATTGTAAAAAAAGTCCCGTTTTATTTCCCCAATAAAGGGCCAAAGAAGGTATGAATTCATTCCCTTATAAGAATATTTTGTAGCAGTGCCTCACAATTTCTATTTTAGATCTTTTTAATTTCCTAAATCTGGATCAGCAAGTGTAAAAAGAAGCAATTCCATTAACACATACAGTCTTCTGCTATATAAATATGCCATAAGTCTTCATTTCAGTTCACCATATCACATCCAGGAACTACCTCTCTCTCATTAATGTAGACAAGAATACTTCATACTTAATAAACGTACTTAATAAAATCAGGAAAAGTAGCAAAATTCCTGTGGTAAACGCATGAAACATTAAAAGATTCAATACACTTTCAAGATTGCTAGGGAACTATAATCATTATACTTGTTAAGTCAGATCGAAAAAGAGAAATTAGGAAAGACTTTTTCTAGGATGAAGTGAATAATTATTATTTAAAAAATAAAAATCCAAGATAAAGTAACTCATAAAGGAAATGGATATATGAAACAGGGAGGTAAGAGCATCATGATCTCTTACTGATTTTGTAATTTGTACCAAAATAAGCAAAGGAAAAAAAAAAATAAAAAAATAAAAAGGCCTGACCTGGAAGTGAATTGAACTCTAGGAAAGAGTTAATGGCTTTGGAGCATATGCAGACATATGTGTCCCTATATAAGAAAAGGACAGCAGTCCTCCATGAGTAGCACACTTAATGTTTGCCCAAGTTCTCAGCCCTTTCTACAGCCTAGTTTAGGGGTTCCTCACTCAGCGCGCTCCATTTTCTGGGTTATATCCCTGCTCTTGCAAAGGGTGGCTGGGTGCCCAGCACAAGCTCCTGCCTCCAGGTCAGCAGTGTCCCAACCCCACACGCTCTGCCACACCTCATGCAATCCCTAGCAGTGAAAGCACGCCATCCCATCTATTATTTATCACTGGTTCATGCTTGACCCAGAACAGAAAGAATGCTGTTATGAGTACCTGTTTCCACATCACAACCAGGTTAAATTTTAGAATATGGCTTTGATTTGGATCACAGCCAACAGGAAATAAATTTCTATTTCAAACAGGCTGTCTCAGGCAGAACGAGACTAATGATCAGAAATGGCCAATAGCAACAAACTCAGGATTAATACTGAAAGAAGAAAGTGCTCACAAGATCCTCCAATGTTTATAAAGAAACTGTATGCTACAAATTACAATTCTACAGAATATGCATTGGTTTAAAAAAAAACAACAGTCTTCTTTTCTGCTATTTTGCATCTCCAATACAAATATTTTCACTACGCAAATTTTTTATAAACAATTTCTTCCATTAGTCAATGTTACAACATCCTTGAGAACAAATGCCTTTCAACATGTACTTTCTAATTCTGTCACAGCAGTGATTGAGCTTTCAGTAACATCTATGCATGACTGTGTGGAAGATTTCTGAGGGGAATATCATAGCAAGAGCACTTCTGCAGTTCTTAAATTAAAGCTGAATTCTACTCCAGCTACCTGTACTTTTAAGATATTTATACACGAGACAGAACCCTGCTGTTCTTCATCAGAGAACTCAACTGCAGAGACTGCTGACAACAGTACAAGCAACACTCACACAATAGCTAGCAAAGTAGAGTGGCAATCAAAAACAGAGCATACACAAAAATAAGCATCAAGGTTCTCAAAATTATTCCCAAAATAAAAGAGGTACTGACTACCAGAGATCACAGTCACATTGAACATTCAGTTATTTATGTAAAGAATTATCTATTGAAATACAAAACTAATCTGCCAATGCCAAATTCATGAAAGGCACATACTCCTGACCATTTTAAGCCATTGTGACTTGCCTACAAATTGTTTTATTGCTTCTAATCAGGCAAAAGAAAAAAGATAGGTTCTAAAAACAGAACTGAAAATGCTCATTAAACAAAACAAAAAAACCCAAAAAAACTCAACAAAACCCAAACAAAACCCCACTAGAATGAAAGCTAGAAAATGCAGCACAGTCCTCCTAGAAATAATGGCAATCATTACGATCAAATAGATGTTTCTATTTGATTCCCCCAAACCTAAAATTGGTTTAAAGGTACTGCTGTCTAACAAAACAACTCTGCTTGTCAGTTTATCGTATCTCTACTGTTATGAGTCCTGTCCAGTAAGGCTACATTTTCATTCACACCTTGAAAGCAGACTTTCTCCTTCAGTAGGCAGAAAGCCTCCAGCTCTTCCCCACTCCTTCTCCTTCAGTCCATTCTCCCTTCAATAAATAATTCTGCCTTAATACCACAAGTAGTTTAATTAAACTTTGCTTTTCTATTTGCCTTACTCCGTTCTACTACCAGTCCCTGCCTATATTCCAAATGCCTTTTCTGCTTTGTAGACGCTAGCTGAGGCCATAACTCAACATCTGTAGGTAGCATTCAGAGAATAGGAAAGACAAACAACATGCTGTAAGAAAAATAAACAAGCCCTCCCTTCCTCTTATGATTCTTAACTGTCTGTGCCAATGTCAGCTCATGCTTTACCACTTGGATTTCCAAGTAGTGGCTTACAGATCCCACACCAGAATATGCCTCTGGGAATGACAGGATTTCAGTGCTCTAAAGTGACATGACAATTTTTTTAATCTCAAGAAGAGGCTCAACAAATTTAGTTACTCAACCAAAGTTTTGCTGATGTAAATTTAACAATTTCCAAATTGATCCTTTATGGAAAATTGCATTCAAGGAATAAAACTGAGCCTTTCAGTGAATCACTTGTTTTAGAGGCCTTAATAAATAGTTTATTCAAGAAAATGCATGCACAGTTAGTCTGTATCAACTCTTAATCTGTGAATTACATGTAAATTAGTAACTGAATTTTCAGACTTATTTTCTTAATTTTCATGTTTTATCTCAAGCAACTTTACCAAACTACATTGCTGGATATTGTATTCCTAATGTCATTTTAATATTAAATTCTACTTTTTGACAATATTGAAGATGTGTTCTTTGCTCCACAATGCAGTATTTTAGACATTTCCTTTAAAAGGAATCTGAAAAACTATTAATAGAAAAACAGATTCACATTCATCTGCAATAGGCAGAATTCATTAAATCAAAATTCTGACATTGATCAATGCTGCCAATAAAAAGTCTAGTCCACTGGTCTGAAAGAAGACAAACACATGCAATGCCTTAATTTTACTTTCCTGTGTGGAAAGAACCAGACGACATGTGGCATATTTTGTAGAACTATAAACCAAAAGGAGAAAACTAGATTATGCAGCAACAGTGCCTCATTCCAGAGCACAGTAAGGACCCCTTCAGATAAGAATGAAAATATATCAAGATTAATTCTGCATAGGTTAGGCATGTAGAAATAAGTAACAATACTCTTTCCTTAGACATACTACTTAGGAAATTAACTTCTAGTTTAAAAGACTGTAGATGAGTGAATACTGACATAAAAATTATCTTTTTACATCTTAATTCTACTTTACCTTCTATGCCCTCTTCCAGAAATAGAAGTATCATTTTATCATATAACATCAATCAGCTTGAGGATCAATACGGCATTGTAACCTTGTTTCAGAGATAAATTGGAATGTTTAACATCCATGAAGTTTATCTCACAAAGATGATGCAATATTATACAGAAATAGCTATATATACATTAAAAATGTTTTAATACTGCTTTGAACGCTCATTTGAGAAAATTCAAATGTAAAGATAGAAAACTAAATTGAGAAAGAAAAGAATGCATCTTGTGAAGTGTACTCATTGAATGACACAATATACTGGTTTTGGCTGGGATACAATTAATTTTCTTCATAGGATCTCCTATAGTGCTGTGTTTGCAGTTTGTGGCCAAAGCAGTGTTGATCTTTTAGCTACTGCTAAGCAGTACTTGCACAGCATCAAGGACTTTTCTGCTTCTCACACTGTCCCACCATTGAGCAGGCTGAGGGTGCACACAGAGTTGGGATGGGACACAGCTGTGAGAGCTGACCCCAAGTGACCAAAGGGATATTCCATATCATATGACAACATGCTCAGCAATAAAAGCTGAGGGAAGAAGGAGGAAGGGAATATAGTCAGAGTTACAATGTTTGTCTTCCCAAGCAACCATTATGTGTGATAGAGCCCTGCTTTACTGGAGATGGCTGAACACCTGCCTGCCGATGGAAATTAGTGAACGAATTCCTTATTTTGCTTTGCTTTTGCTTTACTTGTTACACTGTCTTTATCTCAACCCATGAACTGTTTCACTTTTCCCCTTTTGATTCCTCCCCTATCCCACCAGGGTTGAGTTAGTGGCTGGGTGAAGCTGAGCTGCTTACTGGGGTTAAACAGCAACGTACACAAAGATTTTATTTCTTTCATATTTTGAGCATGTAGGCTTTTCTAATGACATCAATCTTTGGAGAGTATGATATGCTTATAATTAGTCCAATTTAACTTTTCATGCTGCTAAAACGATTACGTAACTGACCTTAGTAATTCCCGTGACGTGATGAAGTATAACAGACAATACCGTAAGACAAATTCTATCCCTGTATACCAATAATCCCTAATAATAATTAAAATATGGAACTAATTTGAACACAACAATTCTACCCACATTTTAGAAAAATAGCTTCAGATATCCTTTGTAAGTAACATAAGATGTAACACTTTATATAATAAAAGAGCTTTGAAAGTTTTTTCTTGAGTGTCTGTAGAAGATACTTGGAAATTAAATTGACTACAAGGCAGTGTTTTGGCAGCTTCTTCCTCCTCTTACATAATCTGGACAAATATTTCCCACTGTTTTTTCTATTCTGTTACTCTTAGCATCATTATAGTGACAGTACAAATATATTTAGAAATACAATTTCAGATATAACTCTTGTTATCAAGTATTCTTTACTATTTATGGATAAGAATTTCAGGTATTTTAACAATTTAAGTTAATAACTTAAGCTATGTACGGAGCTGTCCCTGACACACACTACGGCATTAAATTTATGTCCGTTTCTATACTTCAAAGCTTTTCCTTAGAAAGTACATAATAAACCTAAAAAAGATTAATCAGCATTGATTTCAGAAACAGCCTTTTAGTCCTATTGCACTATACCTAAATGAGCAAGTATATAAGTTTTCACAAATGTTTAATCATGATTTATTGTGCAAATTATGCATGTATTAATTTTAAAAAGAGAGGCCCAAACAGACATCATGTAAAGTGAAGTTTAGATTGAAGTTCATATTTTTCAGTTGTGATTTATATATAATCTCTTGGGTCAAAAAAAGTTTAAATGCGGGAAAATGAAAACAAATAGAAGTAAAAATTCTAGTACTATTGTGTAAATCAGTAAATATTAGGAATATCTGTTCTGAGATAAAAACAAGAAAAAATGTTATCATACCACCTCCTCTTCCAAACTTATATGTAGAGTGTAAAAACTCTTTAATTTTAGACCTCTAGGAAAGGCTTATGGCTTTTTACTTGTGAAATATTTAAAATGTCTCACATCTCAGTGCTGGGCTTTGGTGTGGTTTGCTACACTGCCTTCATAAGAATGGCTGACATCCTGACTGGTTTCTTTTAGTTTTACCAAAGAAACTGAGAGAGACACCACATAAACAATTATTACATGTATTTGCATTACATGTAAACAAGCCATATGAGCAACGCTGAACAGTTCATACATGTCTAACTAACCAAATTATAACTAGAACAGCTAAAAGAGCCACTTTTAAACTGTACTTCAAAAATTCTCTAGTGCAGTAGAACAAAGGAGACTGTAAAGATGAAGATATAAGAGCTGTCGCTGCATGGTTGAAGAAAACTTTTCCTTCCCCCCTGCCCCCGTTCTACAACCAGAAAAGACTTTCCAATAGACATTTACATAAATGACCTGCTGAAAATATTAAAAAGGTCCTCTGTATTTTGTAGCAAATTTTACAGCTACCAGAAATTCTGTGGGAGTGTAGCAGAAACCTCATGGGGTTTTTTTGTATTGTCAGGTAAATTCAGTTCAGCGGTCTAGGGCAGATATCTAGTAGAAATTTCAATGAATGCCCTACTTGATGCTCTTATGCAAAAAGCAAGAGTAAGAGATTCTTACCTCTGTCTACCTGTGCTCAGTCCACTCATCATTTAAATCACTTGTATTTGGATAACGTAACACTAATAATGTGACACTATCCTCTAAGCAGAGTCAGTGCAAGAATCCAGGTAAAAGCGCTTCCACTCAGAAGTTTTTATTCTGTTTTGCTTAATCAGTTTCTGTGTGTAATCTCATAACACAGAAAGAAAAGAAAAAAAATGACCAAGGTTGATGGGGAACAAATAGGAAAGAAAACTCTTTAACTTTGTCATTCAAAAACCATAATGTGGAACTTCATTTTAAGTGAAAAGACAGAAGAATTAACGGATATACTGTATATGCTGTATTTTTTTAATTCCTTATGACTAATGACATTTTCAGTGCCGGACAAGACCCAAGCGCAATCTGGTCTGAGGAATTCCATATAGTCCTTAAGTGTCAACTTACTCTACGTGGAACTGGCATCTCAATCTCTTGCTCCAAAATGTCTATGGTTACCAAAGTATCAGAAAGAGAAAGAGAGGCGAAGAGAAGGGCAGAAATAAATAGTACAGTCTGAGGCAGAAATTGAATTTTCTGGGCTTCAACTCAAGCTCAAGATATTTGAAATTATTTACACTATTGGAGGGAATTCAGGTGCTAACCAATGGCCTCTAGGACTTCAAAGCAAATATAGCAGAGATACAGGCATTTTGAGATAAGCTTAATCTTTCTAACATTGTTCATACTTGTGTATGAACACAATGCCCTCATAAGCATTTGCACTTCCAGTTCCATGTAAAAACTTAACAACATGTTTGCCCACTTTTTCATACTGTAAATAAAAACCTCTTTGGCTGTGTTTGCTGAAAACATTTAAATACATACATAAGTTTAATAAATGAACAGCATGATCTACGACTCACAATATTAAAGAGAAAAAAGGGCAAGAACTCTTAAAATTGTGCTTTCTCATTCTCAAAAACAGAGATCTGAAATATTGATTCATTGGTTTTTTGTGATCATGCTACTACTACTTTTGTACTTACAAGTATAAAGGTAGTAGTTTGACTAATAAACTGGTAATACTATCAGATCTTAATTTTTTACTGTTCAGAATGCAAAACAAGGTAGAACAAAAAGAATATATAGTTAAGAATTATGTTAAAGATACACAATTAATTTAAATTCAGAAGAAAACAGAAAAGAAATAGAATGTCTTTTGCTTGATATTGTATATTTTCACTTGTTTTAAAGGTCACAGTTGAATATGTGTATTTGCAATAAATTGTAAGTAAAATAAACATATGAAATATGTGGAAGAACATAACACTCAAAAATCAGTAAGCTTGGCATCTCACAGGTGAGAAAATACTGTATCCATAGACTGAAGAAAAGCACAGAAAATGAATTTTAAAATGTATTTTTATAGAATGTATTTTTATAGAAAAATATCTCTATAGAAAAACAAATAATATTCAACAACAACATATTCTTTGGTGCTTAAGAAAAAAAAAAGCCAAGAATTTGAGAAAAGCATTAATCAAAAGCACAGCTAGCTTCACGTTTGAAAAGTAGGAAAGGATACAGAAATGTTGTAACTCAGAAAAGGAAATTAATATAAAAATTTATATATAACAATATAACAATACTGTGGCATAACTCTGTGGTCTTAAAATCTGACTGTAAACCAAGAATACCTGAACTTAAAGAAGAACATAAGCTCTGATCTCCTCTGTGTTACTAAGAAAGCTACTCCTTCTGCATCACCCGCGAGACGCAAATAACTGCATACGCAGTGAAGAAAAGTAATATCCAGTAATAAACCTCATGATAATTATGGTGTATGAATATTGGATTATTTTATAATGATTTCTTAAAGGAGGAAAATTAATGTCATAATTCTGTTTAACTGATTGAAGTCCATAATCCTGTTTTTAAAACAAATTAATTAATCCAGCTCTAAATCCCTACTTCTTACATCACAAAATATACTCAAAGTCAAGTAGAAAAAACATAAGAAAAGCTTCTGGTAATAATAGAAGGGTCTTGAAAAAGAATTTGCACATCAGCAGTAGCAGTCTAGAGTGAAGCTGTGATGTACTGCTAAAATAAAATTAAACTGAAAACTCAAAATGTCAGCAAAAATGAATGGGTTTACATTCTGAATTTTTGCCTGGAATTTCAGCTGAGCTTTCCTCTCTGATAAACTTTAACACATTACATCATATGAAAGTCAGTGCTGGGTATCCATTCAGAAGGACATCCGTTACCAAAAAAAGCTTCCCTCTGCTCCACATGTTAGATAGCTCTATTTATCTTGATAATATTTGTCAACTTTATCACTTATGGAACTTGTTCAGTTTGTACAGATTATTTGGACTTTTTTCCCTTTTGACCTTCTTCTCTGCCACAGCCACTCCTAGGATCAGATGTAATTTGTTCTATTGAGATGCTGCCACAAATCACCTTCAGAGACTAAAACCATTTTTTATTTTCATTTTTTTTTTAATAGGTTTTCTATGACTATCAAATTATACTGCTAGAACAAACACAAAACTTCTTTCTGAAAGACCACAGACATTTTTACTAATCTCTCTCTGAACCAGTTTTTCAAAGAACTGCATAATTGTGAGTATGGGAAGTCTCTCCAAATCTTGCTGCTTGCAAGTGAAATGTGGCCCAAGGAAGAAGTTGTCATAGCTTTTAGGCTTTCCATATGCCTCCAAAAATTATGTTTGTTCACTTTCTAGTAGACAATCTCCACATCTAAATAGTACCATCAGAGCTGTTAAACCAAGCATGAAACAGTAAATTAGGTTTATTCCGGTTTCTTCAGCTCAGTGATACAATCAGGAAAAATGCAACCAAACAACATCCAAACATACCAGAAATTAAATTGTGAGGCTCTGAAAAAAAAAGAATCTGTGACAATGAGTAAGCTTAGGCAAAAGAGGAAAGTTTATAG
>NW_010170315.1:17924-50410 GCF_000695765.1 Mesitornis unicolor | reverse complement strand
TATATAATATAGATATATTATTTCATATATATTAATACATCAAGTATATCTTTACATTCAGCTAAATTACCCTTCACTGGGTATATTGCAGATTATTTCCCTTCTTCTTTCCCCCAAAACATCCCTCATACATACAAAAAAATACAGCAGGAATACAGTATATTTGATGTTTGGGAATGAGTTTTGCTCAGCTTTATGCACTTAATTTCTGAGCCAATGTGGCAATCCTTATTTACTATAGAGGAATAAATTGGACATAACTGCTTATGGTATAAACCTAGGAAGTTTTACAAAGTGCTAATCCCTGGATGCATTTGGTTCTTAATATCCAAACAAAAATGTTTCAGGCTTCCAAATTTGATTGAGTCTCTTAGCATTCACTGAACGTCTTGAATAATTAAAATGTCTTTTTTGTACTGTTAGATATGACTGCAAAAATGTAAAAGTAAGATGCCAAGGAAATAAGAAAGAGAATATTGTTACCATCATGGTGTTCAAACTAATTTTTCATTCCACATGAGGGACCATATACCTTCCTTTTTCACACTGGCAAGGCTGGAAACACATTACTGCTAGGACTCTAGGAGCTGGTAGTCATTCTTTAGGGCTGAGGCAAAAAGTGACCATGGAGGAATGCGATGACTTTCTGATTACAAAAAGTGAAATTACTCCTAGGAGATCAATCCATAGGGAAGATGTAAAATTACTGCCACTGCAAGCTAATAAAACCTGCCTTTACTGCACATGGAGAACTGTACTTCAGGACGAAAGAAATCAAGGCTGCAGTCTTAATTCCCTACAGCTGGATGTTCATAATTAATAGATTTCTGGAAATTGTTGCGCTGGTTTCTGCAATGTGGCCTAGAAATAAAATGAGTGAGCTTAAAAACTGGCTAGAGCGACAGAGCCAACTGAGTTGTTGTGGGTCACGTAACTTTGATGGCTGCTGATTGATTTACCTGAAGTTATTTTGGATTTGTGTGCACTATGCTGTTTTCAGTACAGAAATGTCATTTCTTTACATTACACTCATTCCTTTCTGAATGCTAAAAACCAAAGCAAGAACATACTTTAAAATAACTGAAAGAAGACAAAAGCGATCCCTAATGCTCAGGCCAGTCTTAGAAAAACAGTACCTTCAAGCTGAAATGATCAGAACTAGATATTGTTAACAACACTCTTTAGAGTGTTTTAGAGTGGTAAATTTGTCTATTTTAGCTCTACAGTTTGTACACCATTTAAGATTGATTTGTAAGAGCTATTTCTCTGAGCAGCATGGTTAAAGAGTCAGTAAAAGAGTACTGCCTTATGTTACAGTTGGAAGATTTTCACCCCAGCAAAATCTGGATATACTTTCTGAGCAACATCTAAATCCTACATAACCCTCATTCAGACCTAATACCAGCGAATATCTGCAGACAAAATCTGACCAGCTATTTGTTGTACACTTTCTCCAATAAAAAGCATCCCAACATGATTTCTTGGCAGGACTGCTGGCACGTGCTCTGACACGGACACAGCTTTAGCGCTAATGTACCAATTTCCGCAAAGAGCACGATTTTATGCTGGATACACTGCTGCTGCTACAAGCCCCTGAGTAGTTTTCTTCTTGTAAAAGGGCTCACGCTTGAGTTTCATATTCCTCTTTCTGTAGCAGGATAACAAAAAAATTACATCCAGATAATCTTGATCCTATAAAAAATAACAATATGTAGCTCCAACCAGAATGTAAACTGGGCCAATGTAATGTGCTCCTTTGAAATTCCAAGGAATATGGTAAAAGAGCCCTTTTCCCCCAACAAAAATATCAGACTAATAGCTTGCCTATCCATTATTTGTTTGTTTACTTATAGAAGTATAAACTTTTTACTAACACAGAAAAATAATGGGTATAAGATTAATATTTAAAACCTGCTATATATATGGCCTGGAAGCTCCTATTTAAACAAAATACATCAGGCCTTTTTTGATCTCATTTCCCTTTTTTTCTTTTCCCCCCATTCCAAGACTCCTTTCAAGTGTTAGACAAATCTCCTCCAGTCTAACATCAAAACATACTGACAGGAATAAGACTGCAAGGCTGCTAGCTTCTCTCAAGCAATGCCACCCATTGATCCATGAATAAATGTTCCAGCTTCAAGGCACATCTCTGTTGTAAAATATCTCTTTTGAGATTCAAAGAAGAGCTCCTTGTCTGGTGCCTGGAGATCTGAAAACCTGCTGTAGTAACTGTGGGAGTCAGAAACTGCCATCACGGTTTGCAGCGTTCCGTAGGATTTACCATCTCATTATCCTACGAAATAACAATGGAATTTTAGGAGAATTACATATAGGATTCAAACACTTTCTTTCCACATGTTGGCATTCATTTATTTACATCTAATAACTGCTTAAAATAAAAACACTGCTTTTTATTTTCAAAATACATAAAATATGTATCATAATCCCAAACCGAAATTACAAAGGTTGTGCTTTTATCTTGTTAACAAATACTTTTTAGTGATACTGTACCAATAATTTACTGAAAAAAATTACTAGAGTATTGTAATGCCTATAATATGCTAGGAATTTTAAAGCTGTAACTGAAGTCTTTTAGAAATTCTGAACTTTTAGAAATTCTCTAACAATAAAGGCTTCTAGGTATGTGTCTTTGGTTTTACTTCCATGTAATGAATAGAACTTAAAACATGCAACTTAAATAATTTTGACCCAAAAGCCCCTGTGAAGCAGTAGCCCAGCTTCTTACTCAGACCTTGTTTTAAATCCCACCCCAGGATTAGCTCCTGGAAACCAAGTACATCTAAGAATAGTAGTACAAGTGCTCCTGAATTATCTGCTCCTGAATTATCTTCTGGATCTTTAATATGAAATAAACTTATTTTCAATCTCTATGGCATTCACAGCTTCAAAAATCCGCTACTAGTGATGTATATAGGCTGAAAAAAATGCTAAAAACTGAACACTTTGAGTATCTACAATAACAACATTTTCCTGAAATTTTGTGGCACTATTTTATTTCATGTCAAGTGCTCCAGATTGTAAACAAAGTTGAATAAGACAGCCTGAAAAAAAGGGGAAAAAAAGAAAGAAATATAATATATATAACTAGACTCCTGACCGAACCTTATCTGAAGAGTTGTGATGAATGCTGCTATATCAAGTGCCAGTTAACAACAGTCTACTGAAAAAAAAACCTGGCTTTGGGATATATTTACTTACGTCATTCTTGGCAAGCATACAAAGTATGAGTCAGTCCTGGAACATTTATACTACTTGTTACAGTTAAAAAGAGATTCAGGTCTGACTATTAAAACCCAACTCACTTGTAAAAATACTTGTTTTTCTATGTGCCTGTTTCCTAAATTCTGATATTTAAAGTATATTTAGTTTCTTTTTTAGGAAAAGATACTGTTTTGGAAGCAAAAATGGTGATGTGTATTGACTGAATCTGATTCAAATCTGAGCTAAACAGTAAAAATGAAATATAGGTTGAAAGTAAGCTGCTGGGGTTCTAGCTCAATTTACTCAAACCTTCTGCAGCAGCTCCTGTATTTGCAAGACCTGTTTTCCAGAGGAAAATTACTGCAAAATCTGTTCCAAAATCACACCAAGCTGCCAGAACACCAAACACAACCACCTTTCAATTACTCAAAATAATTGATAGTTCTGGTGACACAAACGAAGCAAAAAAAATCACTAGTTACACAAACACACGCATATTAAACTGCAGTGAGCACTGAAGAATCGAGAATGCCATGGACTGTGAGGGCAAAGATCCCACAGTGAGCACTGATCTAAGTCATGAAAGCCACGTATTACAGCATTACATTGAGTACAGCGACTCCGCTTTCACGCCCACGTAGCTCAAGAGGAACCAGCTCCATGTTTCTGCACCTGCAGACTGAATAACTGTGAGGTGATTGCAGATGAAATCAAAGAAAATGAGCAAGCTTTTACTCTCTGCAGAGCTATTTATCACAAAAGCCTAACTGCAGTGCATATAGATTGTAAGGAACTAGAAAAGGAGTGGAAAGTACTGGACTAGCGCTTTCCATAACAGACAAAAATAATATGATTTTAACTTGAATATACCTCATCATTTTCTAGAAAATTATATACACAAAAAATTTCAGAATTTAAAATGTGATTTGGAATCTTATTGCATTACATTACATTAGGACCTTAGATAATTATAGTTATTTATACTTGATACATGAATAAACAGATCCACACCAAATATAGTAGGGCTGAATGTAGGACTTTTTTAGTCAATAATTTCCACAGGATAAATTACAAGTACTTCAGTGAGCTGCTTCTTTTGGCAGAAGGCACATAAAACTGTTAGGAAGAAGATTATAGTAGGAAATCAAGGTGCAGATGAGGTTAGAAGTGAGGTTTCGGTATTGTTTAACAGCCAGTATTTACTCAATCTGTGCTCAATTTAAGAAACTAAACTGACAAAGCGATGTGACTGACTACTATGATTTCAGCAGCTCCTCATCAATATTTGGAAAACAACAGCAGTATCTCGTTCACACATATTTGCACAAATATGTGTTCAGTCTCACCACATTGCATCTGTTTGTCCTACTCACACCCACTCATGTCAGCGAGCGTTCATCCCACATTAACACTTACTGCAGTTATTTCATCCTAAGCAGGCTCCATCATAAATCGATTTAGCTCAGTATACAAATAGATAGGCACGTACGTATACATTACTCGCAGCAGCAACTCATCCTCCTTCTCCAGGCCCATGTCCAAGCCTCCTCCACACAGCCATTCATTACACTGCTCTTCCCACTTGTTTTGTGCACAGTTGGGGCCCTTACACTTGGCTGGCATTCTCTCTGCTAATGTATATGTATATATACATATATACATCCTCCTCCTCAGACACAAACCTGAATTTCCTCCCTCAAACCTCAATTTCAGATCACAAGGAGAAAGGGCCCGGTGTGCCTACGCCATCACCAGAAACATGACAACCTCCCAGTCCATCAGT
This sequence comes from Mesitornis unicolor, assembly GCF_000695765.1. Lineage (NCBI taxonomy): Eukaryota > Metazoa > Chordata > Aves > Mesitornithiformes > Mesitornithidae > Mesitornis > Mesitornis unicolor. Next base: position 45,405 of record NW_010170315.1, on the reverse strand, counting down.
CCTTCGTTTCCACTTCACCATTCAGCACTCTTCACCTTCCCTGTGAAGCCTCCTCAGCCCTCCCTTGCTGAGGCGCTGCCATGCTCCCCCATCTTGCCCTCCTACCACCCCACCTTGGCCTCAGGGGCAGCCCCATGCCCCCTTGGGCCTATCTTTGGCAGCAGGTTTGACCCTTCAACCATTTTCTGAGGAATGGTGATCCCTTAGGCCACATTGAGGGGAATCTCCTCCTCATCCTCCTGCTTCCTCACAGAGGGCAAGGGCTGCTGTCTGAAACTTGCTCTTTTAGGCAGGAAAGCATGGCTGTGGTGCTCCTCTCCAAGTCCCTGTAATGCCTCAGTGATGAAGGCCATTTGTACTGCACCCTTGGGGCAGGCTTAGAGGTAAGGGAGCCCCAGATTTTACCTCTACTTGTAAGCAGTCCAGCTGGTAAAACTGCAGGCCTCCATTTCCCCACATCCCAGGAGGGACATGACACAGAAATATCACCACATTTCTATGACAGGCGTGCGTTTGGCCTCATGGAATTGCTTTGTTGAATTGGGAAATGAAATTAACTGTGAAAGGCAGGAATTGTTTATGGAGCAATGCAGTTTCTAAACAGCATTGTTTTCTTAAATATACTCTGTATTTTATTTTCCATATCCTATACAGTGTATTTTAGCACAGCAAAACACGGAGAGGTTGTTCACATTCACATGTTATTGAGGAATGGAAATCTTAAGGAAAAGAATGCTGAGGCCACAGGGATTCATCTTAGATTTATAAATTTAAAGTGTCTTTCCTTGATATCATCCTGTTGCTGTAAGCATAATGTGTATTTAGTGTGCAATGCTGTCATTTTTAAAAAAATGTAAGTTATTTAATGAAAATTATGTTTTATATCCACACAAAAAGCCCACTATTCTGTACCTGACAACCATATAAAAATCAGGAACAAGTTTTACTCAAGAGGTTTGTTTTTTTTTATTTTGGAGACCTAGGCGATTACCTAAATGTCCCACTGTGTAATCAGTGATGGCTGCCGCTGCTTTTGCAAAAAGAGCCAGAGTTGGTAGTGAAAATTGTTTTACAGAACCATCCGCTCACAGGTTGCTCCACGTATTGGAGATCAAAGAAAGTTTTGAGGCTGTTTCAGACCAGTTTTCTGGAGGCTGCATGGAGAACTGGTTCATAATCTTCAGGCTTTCTTCTGTACTGAAATGTTTCTATATGCTCAGGACAGTGGATCTTTAAGGAATGTATACATCAAGACCAGATTGCTTGTATTTCCTGAGTGTTTCTCAGTGTTGGTCTGGGACCTATTGTGCAACATAATAATGAAAATATGGTTTCCTGGAGCCAAGTAATTTTGGTTGTGTATTTAAAATAGTACTATTTGCACATAGACATATCCTTTTCAAAAGCCTGAGAGAATCAAAACAAAATATATTTTTGAGAAGAAAATAAACACTGAATAAATAAGCCTTTTTAATTAGAATTTGTCTAACATTAACATTTGCAACATGCTGGGTAGATATTGTGGGCAGATATGTGGCAATTTAATGGCTGATAGGTGAGTACCATTCAGCAACCTACTTCAGTCTGGTGCAGAAATGCTGTTGGACTCTTGACATGGATTTTCTTGTCTTTGGATTTTTAAAATACTGCTTAAATACTAAAAAATATACAGGACAGATAAAAACTAGTGCTAGGTAAATAAGATAGAGACCTACATACTGTTTTCATGTTTCACTTGCATTGATTTTATTTGCTTTCAGATTATTTTGAGAGAAGAAAGCTCAGGAGAAAGGAGTTTATCAAAAAGAAAAGGAAAAGACACAAGCATCCCACCTCTCACGTAAAATAATTGTACTGGAAAGATAAGAGGTAAAAACTGCAAATCGCCATTGCTCCTGCACACTAAAGATGATGGTGGGAAACTTAGAAAAATACAAACACAAACCTATTTGTCTTTGTGTCAGTTAAGATTGTGCTAGCATGTCTATAATTGGATCTGCCTAATTTAAAAGCAAGAACATAAAACATCTGTCATTATCAAATCACAGGAATATGTGTATTAATCTCTGTCAACACACATATGTATGGCAGTATGGCACTAGTGAGATATAAGAATGCACACATACATATATATCTTTGCAGGAATCCAAGAAACATGTCCTTTGGTTATGCAACTCTAAGGATATTAATTTCTGATATGGATATGACTACGCAAGGTACCAATAAGGCATGACTGCATTATTAGACTGAATTATGTTTATTGTAAGACTTTTTCCAAAGACTGGAACTCCATTCTTACTTAGATATTTTTGTTGGTCCTTCTTTCAAGACAACTTAACTTTGAGTACTACTAAATATTTATATGCTGTCAGGAGTAACAAGATGAAATAGTAACTGACATTATCAAAAACAGTAGACATATTTAATTTTACTTTTCCACTAGTTTTATGAAAAAATACATCATTGTTAAATAATTTTGATAGTTTTTCCATCACCAAGGACTTTGCATAAAGCACTAAAGTTCAGTAAAGTAAAGTATCTTACAAAGGAGCAAGAAAGTTTCACAATTACTGATTCATTTTTCTGTGGAGCACTTCACATAGCCACTGTAATATCCTCCATATGTGTTCTCACTCACACACTCCCGAGGTCATGATTGAAGACCTCAAATTTGAAGTTCACATTTTGGAGTCTGGTAAAAAAGATTTCTTTCTAATAAAATATTTCTTTCTAATAAACAGTAGTGTTGTTCTTAGAAATCATTTCTGATTTGGTACTGAAAAAGACTCTGTGTGTCTACCAAAATGTGTTCTTCTGCATTACATTAATACATAAAATAAAATTTAAGTTTGAAGAAGAAAATTTTATCTTCAGAAGTCTGTCTGATTTTAAACTACAGTATCAATACTATGCTTGCGTTGATTGAATGCCGTGTGACACACTATTTAAATGTTCATTCATAGAAGTGATACTTATCTCTAATTTTTTTTTTATTTCAGAGAACAATGGATGAAATATTGTTCTACACGGTATACATGTAAAATGTAACAAAATGGCTTGGTCTTTGGTTTTGAAGTGCTAAATATTAAATTATTTCATTAACAGCATGTCTTATCATGGAATAACTCACTGGGCCAGGGTTTCATGCTGCCCCTAACTTAGTCTCATTTTTTGCAGTCAAAGATAATTACGTGTAATTTTATTCTTTCAGTTACTTGTAGCTGAAGATAGTAAGTCTATTATTGGAAAACTGATCTCTAATAATTTATGCTTTCATTACTGCTGCGTAGTGTTAGTCTGAGGTTAAAACCCTGGAAGAGGGTAGATTTAGACTTGATATTAGGAAGAAAGTCTTCACTGAGAGGGTGGTGAGACACAGGAACAGGTTGCCCAGGGAAGCTGTGGATGCCCCCTCCCTGGAGGTGTTCAAGGCCAGGTTGGACGGGGCTTTGAGCAACCTGGGCTGGTGGGAGGTGTCCCTGCCCATGGCAGGGGGGTTGGACCGGATGATCTTTAAGGTCCCTTCCAACCTAAACCATGCTATGATTCTATGATTCTAATTTTAACTTGCTTTATCAAAGTGATCTCGTTAACTATTTGCATGTATATCAAAGCAAAACTACTACTTTTTCACCAAACTTTTCTTTCTGCATTTATCGGAAGCAAACATTATTTGACTCAGAATACTGAGGTATAGTCATAATTTTCTCTGTTTCATAAAGATGATTTAACCCAGAGAAGATCTTTCTAGCTTCAGCATTATTCAAGGGAGTTGCTTATCCATAGTTGAAAATTTAAAATATTATTGACTAAAGGACATTGGCCTAATTATCATGTTGCAGCATTAGGGGGTTTTGTGAGATTAAGTATTAAATGGTTTCTAAAAAAAAAATTAAAAACTGCTATTAATTCAGTTTTATTTTTTACTCTTCCTATCTCTTGTTCTTTTTTTTCCACCATGCCCTCTATTGTTGTTCCATATGCTGATCATTATTTATTCCTAACTTCTTACTCATTAGGATAATACTGTCCCTATTACCTGTAATAACTAAGGTGGCAAGTTATGCCACCTTAAGCTCTGTCAACTAAAAAGATCTATTCAAATGCCTATTGGGGATTTAGGCCCAAAACTCTGAACTATTAAAGCCTGTGGGTCATTTTATTGCAACAAAAGGAGAGGAAAAAATGTTTCATGCATAAAATAGTCAAAATTGTCCACAAATGCATGCGAGTTTGCATTTCATAGCATCCATACTGCTCTCTTCATTCATTGCCTTATAAACCAAGAGAAACACGGCTGAAGTCAACAAAGTACGAAGTAAAATAGTTGACCCATTTATTTCCAGTAGACTTAATTTTGAAAAGTTAATTTGAGGAATGTGATAATTTGATAAATCATGAAGAGTTGACGGTATAAAATTGCAGAATTTTGGTAGTACAACCTGTGAAACCAATTTCAAGCATATAGCCCTGATCAAGCCACTGATTGCTAAGCACTGTCTCCTTTTGAGACTGGATGCTGAGCCACTCTGATGTGACAGGGCTGTTGCAAGCAATTTTCATGTGTAACCCCTTGAACTGCATTTAAATAACCTGTGCAAACAGATGCACTTTATCAAGTCAGACTGAAGGATCCAAATGAAGTTTAGTATGGTATGTTCTCATATAATTCATGCGTAGCATCTCTCATGGAAATAAGTTTGAAAAGCCAGCCTGCATGCTTTTCTTTCTGTAATCTTAAGAGACAACAGCACAATGAGTCATTTCTCTGCTGAGCTTGAGACTGTTCAGATTTCATTCACTAACTCTACCTGGACAGCTGACAAAAAAATCAGCATAGACTCCATCAGCTGCAACTCCTCTCTTCCTCCTTTTGTGGCTTTCCACTCCTCTCTTTGATATTTTATGTAAATATTACAGTTGCCTGTAATATCTCTCGCTTTTGTCTCAGTGATTGCAATAATTCCCTGTCTCCATTAACGTACTAGACAAATGAACCAAAAGACCGTATTATTTCCTAGGGACTACCCTTGTCAGATTTCAAGCTTCCACCACCAAGGTCAGGCACCCTGAGCATTAGTATGAATAGCAGAAAGATTGTAAATAGCCTTCAAACCTAATGATTCATTAGAATAACAAAGAAAAATTCCAAAACCATCTAAATGAGTTAGTCCAGAGCCAGATGTGCAATTCTGTGTGTTTCAGTGGCATATTAAGACGTACCCACTCTGCCCAGCATGCAGGTGGGTCACCATGTTTTCATTGTGGTTTTTGCCCTCTTTCAGAGGTTATTCATCCTCCCCCCATCAGACCTCTAGGTAGAAGCATACCTGCAGCTTTTCCTTAACTAGACTATACTCCAGGTTAAAAACCCTTAGAGTGTTTAAACCCATTAAGAGTGTTTAAACTAATACAGGTAATTTTCAGAACTGACTTTCCACAGTCTCTCTGATCCTGAAGATATGGAACTGTTGCTCTTTAGCTGGTTTAAACCAGCATGTATTTACAGTTGGCAGAATGTAAATCCCTGAAGTATTAATAGCTTTTTAACATCCTGCCTCTCATTTTAAAGTTTTTATGTTACTCACTGTGCCTCCTGGATATAAAATATATCAAGATCATTTTTCCTTAGTGAGTTAACTTCAGTTCTTTAGTTCCTTCCTGACTGTTAACTGTTTCTGAGTTAGGATAGCTTCTCCCAATGGCTCATTCTAAGGAAGAGTGGACTGAAATGCTGGAAAGTTGTTTCTGTAAATTGTAACTTGATAGCAGTTACCAATCTACACAGGCAGATATTGTCAGCTGTTATTATTGCTTTATTAAACACAGTTGTCTCTTTGATTGTCGTTGGTGTTATGCATATAGTTCTTTTCTCAATTCAGAGGCAGATAATACGGCAGTATAATTTTAGGCATTAACTGCATAACCTTATGGTTGTTCTTTTCCAGTTGCAAATACGATCCTGTTAGAATCCCCTAGGTGCAGTGCCAAGATCTTGCCCTCATGATGTAATCTTGCTTCTTTTGTCCTTTACAGCCAGCTCTTTCAGTATCTTATTGATTCCTGTTCCACTGTTTTACCCTACCACCTTTCATGGTCATGCATTATGCATCTGCTTCTTTTACTTTTAATATTCTTAATACTGATCTAATGTTCTCTCTTCTTTTTTTGAAAGTGTTACTGCTTTTATTAACTTTATTCTGGAAAAATGCCAGATGAGTCTATCCTCTGTAGTGTCTATTGCCCACTCCCCCACCAAAAAACATGCAGACATACAGTGTGGACGGTTCTTGCTGTGATGATCTTGAGATGAACTGATTGTCATTCATTAAATACACTCACTCTTATTTCCAGCTTAAAAGTGAAATGTGTTCACTTTGTGTGTAATTCTGGTGGTGGGAACTTGAGGTAAAGTTCATGTTTTCTGTGTAAGCAAGATCCTAAACTCCACTAAGTTTCAGGGGACTCGTATAGTCTTAAGCCTATTTACAGCCTTTCTTATCTACAGATGGAAACACTATCGAGCTGTCTGGGTTCTTGCAGAAGTGTTTTAAAGAAAACTGTTGGAAGGGCTATGAGCTAAAGCCTTTTTTGCCTTGTAGTTAAAATTTGTGTTCTACCCTGACTGTATTTCCCAGTGTCACTGACACTCATGTGCAAACCCATGGAGTCCTTCTTTGCAGACACTATGAAGTCTTTAAGTGTTGTATGATAATAGACCTCCCTGGCAGCTGTAGATGCCTGTTATTTTGAGAGATGATTTGCTGAATATTCCTATACACAGAGAGAGGTTTTTAAGAGGATGTGAATTACATCACATGTGCTGATGTGCAGTTTGCTGTCTTAGGGAAAGCTTCTTCTTTTTACATGGAAGTACACAGCTGAAAGTAAAAGCAAAAGCTGCAGCGTGCAGTGGCTGAATGACTTTGATATAACACCGTACGAAATATCCCCTGTCATTTTGAATGGTAAATCAAAATTTCAGTTTCCTTTATTTTGTTTTTAATCAATACATGGATATATTTTTACAAATGTGTGTACCCAGTCCATTCTAGTCACGCTGCTTCTGTGGTCACAAGCTTCATGAGATGTCTGGGTTCATGTAATTCTACTTATTGTTTATTTTCACTTTACAAACAGCTGTGGTATTAGAAGATGTTATCTTCAGACACTTCTTTTTCAAAGATCTTCTATGATCTCACAGCTTAGTTTGGTTTTAATGTTTTTTAAAGAGCAAGCGTAACACTTTCTGCCTACACAGATTTACATTGGATTGCTCTTAGTCCCTGTGGTTTGTGATTTTTTCCTTTAAAGTAACTTGATGTCCTCCAGTGCTGTGTTACCATCATTTGAGGCAAATTGAGCTCCTCTTCTGACCTTCTGCCCCGATGTTCCAATAACCATAATGCAAATATTTCTATGGAAATATCTGAGTTTAGTTATAAAGTAAAGGAAGATAGGTTCCTTCTTTAAGAGTGCAATGACATCAGAGGTTTTCAGTATTTGGTATACTCACTATACCTTTTGTCCATCAAGGGAATTTTTGGGCAACAATTAAGGGAAGTACAAACATTTTATGTAATCTATTTTACATTTTATTTAATTTATTACTTATGATTCTTATGATTCTGTAGTTGTTTACACAAATATGGAAATCAAAGGCAAGTGGATGAGACAAATGTAGTTTATTCTTCTACAGAACAAGGCACCTATGGGGATAAACTAAATGTGACCCTGAGAACTGTCAGGACAAATTAACTGGTCAAGAACCATCCAAACAAATTCAAATTTAAACTGCGTAGAACTAAAAAAGCGAGCTCTTTCAGCTGTCATACTTAACATTTAGACCTAGAATGTCTAAGGAATGAGATGTATCTTCATTTTTTTTTCCTAATGGACAAACTTATTTTAAAAACAACATTAATGTCTGAGGCATTGCTGAATTCTTGCCAGCAGCTAGAATGAGCTTTAAAAGTCAGGAAAAAAGACTTCTTTTGAGAGGAAATTAATTCAGTAAAAGTTATCATAACTGCCAAACTGGTAATGTGATTACTGGGAATTTAAGTTGCAAGTAAAACCAATCTTAATTTTTCAGGCAGGTGAGCCAAATGCCACAAGAGAGCATTAAATCACAGGTATTTCTTAGGAGCAAAGTCCTTTTAGTGAGAAATATAATTCATCATGCAAAAACATATAGACTATATTTTTAAAATTGGCCAAATCATACTTGTGAAATTAAATGTGAACAAGAATTATAGGGAGGCTGTAAAATGCTAAAGTTAGCTGCTAGGAAGAAAAGGTTTCGGTGATTGTTGTTAGCTATGGGATGATTTGATAGAGATCCTTATACAAATTCTGATACCATTCTTGACCACATGCATTACATAAAAGTGACTGTATCGAAACACAAGGCAATTAAAATCCAATTTACATTAACAATGCAGTCATAAAAGCTTCCAGAATGTTTCACTTAGAAGGTCCTAAACTCTTTTAAGGTTCTCACTGTTCACATTTTGTAGTAAAGGTATAAATAATGTGTATAGATATGTGTGTGTATTATAATGTATTATATGTATTATATCACAGAATCACAGAATCACACAGAATCACAGAACGTTAGGGATTGGAAGGGACCTCAAAAGCTCATACAGTCCAATCCCCCTGCCGGAGCAGGAACACCCAGATGAGGTTACACAGGAAGGCGTCCAATATTTATATTATATGTCCATAATATAAATAGTAACCATGCTCATTCCACAACTGCTGAAAGTACTGTGATACTCAGATGCTCCGAACTTAAACCAGTCTGTGTAGGTCTGATACCTGAATGTTGCTGACAGTCAGACCAGTAATGCCATGGGGACATAGCTACTGAGTTCTGGTAATGCAGTTCCTCTATGCCACTTGAGTACTTTTTTGAATTGTAAATGTTCCTAATTGAGCCAAATTAATTCAGGAATTAACACCACAGTGAAGATGTTGTAGATCCACAGTAAGAGCTGCTGACCACAAACAGTGCACCAGATGTATCTGAAGTAAACAACACTGTTTTCCCAGTCAATGTTTCACAGAAAAGCATACAACTGTTATAATTGTACTGAAGGGTATCTTTAAATCTGTTGTTTTTCTCCTGGAATTGATCAATTATATAGACAGTTGAGAGACTAAGATTTAGGAAAAGATGTATCTGTAAAACTTATACAGAAAATTTAATTCAATCATTTTTTCTGCACTGACCTCCCATGTAGTTGTCATCTATCAGAAGGGACAACCACAAGTGTCTGAAAGAATCACCGGAGACGTCAAACTCTGATATGCCAGATACTGTGCTATTCTGAGAGGTGTTGTTTGGTATTTGAAATCCACTTTTTTCTTGATTCTCAGTACAGATCAATTATTTTGTACAGCAGTTTTTCATCTGTGCCTCTCCTCGTGATCCTTCTGTCATTTCTTTTAGCAGCTTCGTTCATAAAAGCCCACTTGCTGCACATATTGATTTCTGCTCTAGTTGCTCCCTAGAGCTTTGTGGTATCATTTTTATGATGCTTATAATAGCAATCCTCTTTTGCAAAGTGGAGATCCCATTTATAATGGATGTATTTACCTACCAGAGCAAATACATGTTTTTATTAGGTTCCGTTCTCATGCAAACTTTGCCTTTGAGTACCTTCTTGCCTCGGTTGAAGAAAATGGAAAAATTGCATGACTTTGACTGGACTTTTGTGCATTTATGAAGACCTTCATGAACTGGTGATCACAGGAGTTGATTCAGCTTCAGCTGAGCTCCTTAGGAGACTGGGTTCAGCTACTGAATTCAGGATGAGCAAGATCAGACACTTTAGGAATCATAAACATCAGTCTGCATTTAGGCAGTATTCTGGGAAGCTGTTTCCTGTGTTTGAAGCACCCAGTCTTCTGAGACAAAATGTACTGAGAAATGAGCCCTTGCAACTCTATCTGTGTAAAATAAACAAAAAGAATGTCTTATGAAATCAAATTTGTTATAATTTTATTCCTTCCTCCTCCCTTCTTGATTTCTTACTTTCATTTTCTCCTGTTGGAACACTTAAAATAAAGCGATTGGTCAGAAATTCAAAACTGAAGTGAAAATTGTGTACTCAGATGTCATTTGGTGGTGTTCCACATTCTAACCATGCCTTTAGTTTTGTAACAACCATTAGTGGAATGGCGGAAACCTGAAAAAAAACCTGACAGAATAATTTCTCGCTCTTCCTTTTCTTTTCCCCTGCTACCTCAAAAGAGCAAAGGAAGTTTGTGAGATTACATCAGCCAGGAAAAAAATAGAATCAAGAGGGAGAGATGTGATGGAAATTCCTATAAAATCTATTCTGTGGTTAGAGGTATTGTAAAGGGTATGAGGAAAGACAGGGGATTGTCTGAAGTTTTCTTGTGACTCAGAGGCATCAGCACAGGGTAGGGCAGACAGCTGTAGTCTTTGTGCAATGGCAATCTTTTCCACTATATTTCTTACAGCAAAAGGACAAAAATATTATATGGACTTCTTCAATTAAAAAGGAGAAAGGCTGGGTAGCCTGTTTTAAACTGAAACACAGAAAAAAGTGCTGTCTCTAGACTGATAAACTCATTAAAGTCTCTAATGCAGTGAGTACCAAGAGCAATATGAGCAAATGTTATATTTTCTGTTAATACCTAACAGTGAGTGAATTTTTTGTCTTAAAGCTCTGTGTAGTGCAGAGCTGGAAGGAAATTAAGCATAGGATTTTTATTCTAATAAATTGCTAAAACAAATCTTTTGAGTGTAAGACTGGTTATGAGAGGCAGTTCTCTGCTTCCATGTTTTAAGATGGGAAATTTGAGAATGAGAAAAGTGGCACGTTTCCTAGCAATATTAAGCAATGTACCCCCGAAATCATTATGGTTTTGGACATTATCCATGGCTTTAGTTCTGGAAGTTCCACACCTACCATTATTGCACAAAGAAACCATTATTTTCACCTTCTCAGTGGTGATAAAAAATATCATTCACTGGAAATACGATATCCTTGCTCTGCAAACAAAGTTTCCTGTCTCTGCTTTATCACCAGTGTAACTGAGTCACGTCAAAAAAGGCCCCCAGATCTCATAACTGTGTCCTCTCCCATGTCCACGTGGCCTTGGGACTTCAGATACTGCTGTGATCTCAAGGGTGGCACCCCAGGGTAAACGTACAAGAGTCTGTAATTAAATACCTGCTTCGGTTTCAGAATTCAAGGTAGGAATTTGTGATAGTGTTAAGATTCTCAGTGAGGAAAGGAATACTGAAGTTTGGCTGAGGACACGAGCTGTCCTTTTAGGATAATTTTCTGCCTAAAAATCAGTATTTTCTTGCAAAAAAGGTATATTAAAAAGGAAGACTAAAGAGTTCTGGCAAAGATGATGATAGTTAGAGCTTTTGTGTGGTCCAAGGAGTTCTATGAAGGAAGATCATTCATTTTGCTCTAATTCTTCTTCGTGGTGCCTTCATTTACTGGCTTAGCGTACATGCTGGTTGAGGAAAGATTTTTTGGTTTGTTTTGATGTTTGTTTGATCTTTGCATCTTCTGCTTTGGAAAATGTTCAACATTCTGGGCCAATGCTTTCTGCAAGGTAACAAAGTATGTTGCAAAGACCCAGCCATACCTTTCCAAAAGAGTTGGCTGCTCAAACACCATGTTCCCGAATCGCCCGCCTGTCTTTATTTGATGTCTTCCTCAGCCTGCTCCTCCTCCTCTCTGAATTTCATGTGGATGTAAAAATTTTTTTAAGGATAACACCAAAGGAGCTTGTATGCATGTCAATCCCACAGTGTTACTTAGTGCATTGCTAGTGCTGATGTTATGAAAATGTAAGAGAATCGCTGTCTGAGAAAAGCTGCTACAAAGCAGGTCGTGATTTAATGAAAAGCACCAAGATTGAAAGGGGTTTGCCAGAGCCCTGTGTGATGTGAATGTTAAGAAGCCCATTCACATCATCAGCTTCCCTGCTGTACTTTCTCTTCTCCCTCCTGTTTCAAGCCAACTCGAATACAGTTTGAACTGCGTGCTAAGGAAAACCTTAAATGCAATGTGTAATCAGTCTAGCCACAATCAATGCAGCACAGTTAATAGCTTTTATTAACTGAATTAGCTTTTCTCCTTTTTTTGGCTGTATCTGCATCTCTTTTGAGACTGGAACAATGTAAGACATATTTAGAAGGTAGTTACTTTTGGAAAACTCCATTTATACACCCAAAAGAAAAAGCAAGGTTATTCCTTCTAAGAGCAATGTTCAGGTAGTATATATTCAAAGAACAAAAGCATATGTCCAATGCACAGATTAACATGCAAGTTTAGCTCTGAGGGTCTGACTCTTCTTTTGATACACTGAAAATATGAACTAATGCAGCTAAAAAATTTTAGTAAAACTGTAAAGCCACAATTAAATGGGGGTTTGCTGGAGTCAAGCAATTTCTGCTCTAATAAGTTACGGGATTACAGCCAAGCTAAGCCTATAGGTGTCTGGAGGTACACAGGAGCAGACAAATGATCACCACAAGAGCTTTTACGTTCACAGAGCCAACGTGGTTTTTGGCTCAGCAAGGCTACACATTTACCTTCTCTCTTTTTCAAAAAAATAAAAGAGTGCCTTTGCCATCGGCGCACTCAAGTTCCACCAAACTATCAATTTGTTAAGTCTGTTTGTTCCTAGACGCAATAATACACTAAATAGTACTATATTCTAGAAGTATCCCTATTGATTGGACCATTCAGTGCACGAGCTATTGATGTCACCCGCGAGTGAATAAAGTGGTTTTAATTATCCTATATGATAAATAATGTGGACTTTGCATTTAGTAAGAGACAACTCCTTTTGTTTCTAAATCAGATTGGTTTTGTAAGCAGTTTTTTTAAGCAATGCAGCATAAATCCATTAACAGTTGGACACAGCGCTTCATAGTGAAAATGTACTAGTGATTTACATTGGTAGGAGTGATAGGAGGATGACGCATCATATACATACAGGTGGTTTTTTTTCCTGGATATATATTGTCATTACTAAAATGTCCATTGTCACTGCTGCAAAGTAAAACCATCTAACCTGTTGCATCCTTCAAAATAAATGAAATATCAGAGCTAAGCATTTAACAGTGGAAGAAGTAGACTGGGTAATAAAATATTTCACTTTATTAAAATTTGTGTTGGCACCACATGATACAGGAAATTAATGTTTTTATACATATTCTGAGTTTTTAATCCTGCAGTGTTTCTTTAACATAAGTAAATAGACTGTAGTATTTAAATGCCTTTGAATTCCAAGGGATTTTACACCCCCAAGTGTAATTTAAACCTTTTAAAAATAATAAATATTTTATAAAAGTACAGACTATATCATAGTATAATTACTTAGGATTTCTTGCCCAGTGTCTGAGAAGCTTTCTACAATTCTTATCCACTTCTCTTGTAGAAAAACTTTGTTATATAAAGGAAGAGGATATCTACCCACGTACTTTTGATTTAATTTCTCCTACTCACATCTTGTTTTCCTCTCCATCCTCCTTAGCCTTATCCTAATGCAAATCAAGGAGCTAATTTGCATGTATTACTTTAATTTCAAACTTGATAAGATTACGTTGTTAAATATTGGCAGTGTGTATTTTTGCCAATAGATTCTCTTCTAGCCACATACTTCTGCAGTGGCAAATTTCAGCTGAAGTCAATGGACGCTGATTTCTAACTGCTATGTAGAATTTCAGATTTCTTCCTGACTGACCTGCTTAAAATAATTAGCTATTTCCTTATGCTGAACTGACAGCTACCTGAGAAACAGCAGGCGTTCTCAATGTTAATAATGCTATCCAGCCCAAGGCTTTTTTTCTTAAATTACTAGCATAAAGAAGATTGCAGCAAGTCATATTTGTTGAATAAATTGTGAAGATGTTTTAACTTAACAGAATCAAAGATGAAATAAAAAAAACTCACACAAAAAGAACAGAGAATTAATATTATATTTTCCCATAGGCTCTGGTTCACAAAGTACTTGGCTTATGATGACCAGACTACGTGATTTTGTTTCTAGGTATGATTCCTGGTTAATACTTGGGCATGAATTAGTATGTGAACTAAGATATCTGTGAGGATTGTTTGGCCTTAGACACAAAAATGTTTATGTCATGTACCCACTTGCATCTTCTCCATATACACCGCAGCATTTCTAGCGTCTTACATCAGTACGATTGTACTAAGAAAATTCATATCAAGTCTTGACATTGCTGTGCAACATATGCACGTTTAGAAGACAATTTACCATTAAAAAAATCAGTGCAACATAAAACATTTTCTGAAAATTAGTTTTGACAGTAGATGTGAAAGCCATTTTCTACTTTGAGCATGTTTCAAAATAAGTAAACTCAGTAACTTGACAAGCACTGCACGTGCTTTTGGAGAGCTATAAGGCATCACGGACAGTAAGGAGCACATGGAGCAGTCCTCCTTAAGGCCTCGATTCTATCATTAAAATGACATTTTTGTTGTATTTTTGTAACAATTAACTAATGAGTCCCAACCCATATGCCTGTACCAGATGTCTGAACCTTCACAGGCCAAATCGTATTTATTCCTTAAGATGAACCATTTCATATTACTTAACAATAATAGTCAAGATAATTATTTTAATTCTTATCACCTCAGATCCAAACACAGCAAACATGATGAATACTATGCTCCAAATTTTTCCCTCAATTAATGAACTATATTTGTGCAGAAAAATACTTCAATCTTGAAGATGTGAATTCCCCAGTGAAGCCACTGCTACCCAGATATTCTGTCCTGGAGCAGTTGCCCTGCACTGTGGAGCAACGATGATGATTCCAAAGTGCGAGCACCCAAGATGAATTTTTATAACTTTCATGTGCTACAGATGCTATCGGTAATAACTGCCATTTCTCTGCATTTCATCATGTCTCCTTGTCACTATTAGAGTTGTTGCTCTTGAAATACTTATTGCCTGTAAAGCTCAGAACCTTTATCTGCTTGGTTTGAACTTCTCCTATCTCTTTACTCGTTACCAAATCTGCCTGTCACTGTGGACATTCTCTTTAGCAATCCAAAAATGTCCCAGACCATGCAACAGCAGAATTTTGTGTTGAAATACTGCTATATGGGAGACTCCAGAGCCTAAAAAAGTTGATAGTCCACAGTGTATATAAGGTTGCTATTACTCTTTCACAGGAAATATTGCTTTGTCCCAGGTTACTTGATCTGAAAAAGAACCTCAAATGCAGCAGGATGCTGGTAATGATCCTACATTTACATAGTGCTTCTCATCTCAGAAGTTTTAAACTCTGCTGTAAAAGTTACACAAGGGCAATGTCATCCTTAAGCAAAATTCTAACTGTGGACTGAAATCTGGTTTTTAAAATGGAAGCAAACCACACAACACAATCAGTGAGTACAGACAGTGCAATTTACCTTCTAGCTTTCAATAGGAGTGGAAGGAGGTACAAATTTTAACACTGTTTTTCACCTCAGCCTGTGGGAATCTCAGTGTAGGTGACATCAGCATGTGCTTTCATCAACATAAAAACGGAAATGCCACCATGATCTCTTGGTTCAATACTGATTTAGCAAAATTATCATTTTCTGAGTCGTAAACATCATGTTTACCTTTGTATTAGTGTATGCATTTCCAGCCTGATACATCTGCAAACCAGTGCCAGTGCAGTACTGTACATAAACAGTACTCTTCACTTTCATTAACAACTGCAGTTGTGTGATGGCATATGTATTTTTTATCAGAAGTCATACCTTCGTTTGCTCGTAACTGCAGCAGGCTACTGTGTCTTCTTTCAATGGATTTCTAGGTAGGTTTTTTTGAACTCTGTTGGTACCTTCCTTGTCTGTAAGCATTTATTGATTTTTAGAGTCAAATGAGTTGAAACACAGGAGCTGGAAATAGAAATTGCACGGAGGCAAAATGGATGATAATGAACACGGGAAATAAGCATGGCTTTAATAAACGCTTCTTTGCTAGCTGCTAGTTGGTCCTACTCTGGGTAGATCACTACGAATCTTATATAAAAGAAATTAGAATATACCAGTGGATGACTTCACTGTGATTTAAAGTGTCCCTTGAGGATATTTCCTAATTATACTGCTTGATCAGTTTTATTACCTTACCCAGAACAGCCAGTCCACAGGATACACTGACACTGCTGTATAGAGAATGCTACGCTGTAATAATGGATTTATTCTTACATAGTTGTGTTACATTTATTTGACTGACTTGTGGACCAGGTTTACCTGTATGCAAGATTCACTAATATGAGCTCAACTTCAGTCAGCTTTAAAATATCTATTGCAGAAAACTTGGAACCAAGAACGTGCTCTTCTTGTTCTGTTTTACTGTATTGACAGGCATTCGGATTGAAAGCAACACAGATGCTAGTGCATCCATAATCTAGAAATACTGCTGAATTTCTGATTTTTCACTAAAAATCTCAGATAATGCCCCTTTCCTAAGATTATTACAAATAAAGAGCTTGTGGGATGGACCTTCAGGGAAGACCACATGGGTTTTTCAAATACAAATTTTTCAATAATTCTGAGGCATCACATGAATTTATCTCAGAGCACAATTGGTCATCTAGACATATACATCAAGTTTACTGAATACTCTTGCCTACAGAAAGTGGTATAATTACCATCAGATTGAAATAACATGAATTAAGGTTACCATCAAACTATTCTGTACTTCTTGGATGTAATTTAGAAACCTTGTTTGCATTTTACTCTTCAATGAATCACAGTTTCTGCTTCAAAATATACTTTTTTTAAAATAAGAAGTTTGACAGTATATTAACGTATCCACTAAATGGTTCTTTCTTCTGAGAAATCTGTGTTCTTTCTCTGCACTAAAACCAAAAAATGCAAATTTTGTTATAATGTAGTGAATGCTTGGTCATGGAGCTTCATTATCATGGCTTGGGGATGGCAGCTGTGGAGCAGAGAAGGCCTTTGTCACCATAAGAATTAGTGATGGTCTGATAGACAGATCATAATTCATTCTGGTGTATCTCGAACAGCTACAAAATTATAACACTTAAGTTATTATTTGATGTAATTTATGGATTTTGTATATAATTGTGGCCTTCTCTTAATCATCTTCATGAAACTTTCCTAACAGTATGAGGACAGTAGTCCAAGGCATGGCTTGCACAGAAAATGTTAACTCAAGCTTGCATGAATGCCATAGCCAGAGATGCAATTTATTTGCTTCTGCTCTTTCACCACTGTTGTTTGCTTCATTATGAGAACAAATACAGACTGTTCCAGGGTGGCATTAACATGACTTAACAATGTGCTACACGGTTTAGTTTTGCTGGTGACATTGTCCTTTTATGTGACAGCTTACCAGTTCACAAGCAAAAATTGACATATTGTCCATCAAAAGATGGGATATTAATGAGATTTGCATGAATAAATTTTATGACAATTTCAGCAATTCAAATCAAGTATGACATTAGATGGTAAAATAAAAAAGAAAAAGCACGGGGATGATTAATTTTGTATGCCCTGCAATCAGCAGGGAAGTCTGACATGACACAGAAGAACCAGACAGCTTTGGTTCACATGGAATTTCTGCCTGGACGTACGACATGGAAGCTGGAGACTTATCAAAGGCATTAATGGGACACTTAAATACCTTTGAAAACCAATGCCTTTGAAAAAAATGCCCTGGGTTATGTGGAATTAATTCATTCCAAGTGCCAGGATTCCTCATATATCAACATCCTTTTATTGAAAAAGTTGTTCATAGAAGAAAATGGAAATATACGAAGTATTTTAAGAATAAAACATGTTATTTTGACACTAGAGGACCTCATAAAGGAGCCTTTATTAATGAAATAACTACAGAACTACCTTTAGAGATGTAAAATTTATGTAACTTAACAGTAGAGAGAACATGCAAAGAGCAGCCCAAAATACACAGGGAATAGGAAAGCTTTTTTTCACATTCTATGTGATACTGATGGCTTTTGGAATTAGAGATTCAGAGATTGAATTAAAACACTTTATTGAATAAGCATTTGAGCAATTTGGTTTCTAGTTAAAGTACTTCCTCATTGCTGATATGCAAATAATGATTGCTGCTGCTGCTACCAAAAAAGCTATTGATAACTTGTCCTAAGAATTCGCAGAGAAACAAGAAATAACTAATAAGGTGTCCCAGTGTATCTGTCCTTCAGTGCATGATGGTTTCCTTAGCACATTTCCTAGTGTTTTTAAGTCCCGTTTTAAAATTCTCAAGATGTGTTGTCCTCTGTTTTTTCTAAGAAAATTATAGTTATTTAAACTTATCCTTTAACCTTATTGGCCTATGCAAAAATTTCCTGTCTTTTTATTTATTATTGTAATTTCTCTGTTTTATTATTTAGATGTTTATTTGTTGTATCTTTGATGGATTACTCACTAGTTCTCTTCATTCTCCAAAATTTACTTCTGGAAAAAAACCATCTCTGAGCTACTGCGCTAAGTGGATCCATTTCTTTTTCTGAGACATTCAAGTAGTGAATATTCTGAACTTCTCTTACATTACTCTTCCATTTCCTACACTTGTCTTTGTTGATTTTAGGAATGTGTCCACAGCAGCACATTCCTGTCTAGTATAAGATATACTCCTGTCCCTTGCTAAGAACCTCATAACTAGATACCCTTGCTGAACCACCTCCATCATGTCTTCCAGTGAAGCAACATTTCATAGTCTGAAAGAGAAACTAGAATAATCCTTGATATTCACAGTAGATATTAATGTAGAATCAATGAAACATCACTTTATGCCCTCTTCCAATTGCACCTTAAAGCTACCAGAAGTCGTACCAGGGTGCTTGAGGCAGGTGGTTGTCAACTTGCTCTAATTAATCTGAGGCTGTCAAAATGGTAAACCTTTACTTATAAAAGAATATTTTTATGGACTTGCAGACATTTGCTACATACAGGAGCACTCAGTTTGCCAAGCTTGAGATCAAAACTTGCTGATGTCCCTTGGTTTCTGTTACCTATATTCTGTTATTTAGCATATCACCTGAACCCTGTACTGCAGGACATTAAAAACTTCCATGCAGGACCAGACACCGATTGGAGAATACTGGGGAGGGAGGAGAAAAGGATTTTGTCATCCCCACGTTGTTTCTTCCACTCTTTTCTCCCATTGCTCTCCCTTTGTTACCTTCTCCTGGTCTATGAATGCAGTTCACTTCCAAATGAGTGCAACTCTCTCTGAGATACCTAAGGACAGAGCTAGAATTTCTTAATGGTAAATGATGAATTACTTTACAATCTGATGCTTACTCTCCACTTGATTAAGAAAAGGCAAGAAATGTACTGCTAGAGAAGAATATGAATAAAGGAGTGAGATGAAAAGAGAGCAGGGGGAGCTGGTGGAGAGAGCAGCTCTAACATGCTCTTCATTCAAGCGATAATTGCGATGTCTGAGTTGTCAGGTTGATGACACTACTGTCTGTCTTAACTCAAACAGAGGTAGTTTTCCATGTAAACTAAAAAGCAGATGTGTCAAATTAATCCTTTCTATAGTTGTAGTTTCAGTACAGTTATACAGAAGACACAATTTCTGCCTTAAGAAGACCTGAAATCCATAGAGTTTTTCTAGGCTTTGTATGTTTAGAATGAAAAAGGTGGGCACATTCATAGGGAATAAAACTGGATGTATTTTGCAAAATTACTTTATATTTTAAATATATCACCTACATTAGAACCGAAATGCACCACAGGCTTTTTATTATTCATTTTTACTGGAAAACAATTGGTGGAGAATTCAAGTAGGAAGAAACAAACACTGCATTGGCCTTCAATTCTCCTGAGTGCATCACTACAGAAGTTCAACAAGGATACTTGGTGGGAGCTGTTTGAGTACTAGTTAATAGGAAATAATTTCACTTGATTCACCACTAGAGCTCTTAACAAATACAACCTTATAATTTTTTCGCCTCTCTGATTCCTATAATGATAACTCCTGAAGCTCCATCTTTCCAACTCCTGTCATCACTGCAATGGTGTCAGGGAACAGGGGAAAGTTTCATGTTTAGTAAAAATACCTTAATTACAAAAGTAGCATTTAGAAGATATCTACAAAATTATTCTGGGGGCAGAGGACAGATGGATATTATTGCCCAGCAATATTCTATACTATTGTAGTTTATTAAGGACAATGCTTCATTTAATATCAACAGCATCACTAATTTCACCAGCAGAACTACAACCTCCATTTCTGTCAGCATGGCATCTGTTCTCAGAAAGAAGGATAAGTTCTTTCCTTTTTAGCTTTTAAACCTTTGTAGGTGTTAAAACCATTTCGCAAAACACCTCAGGACAAACAGTAACATACTTTTTACTTTCCTGACACATGCAAACGTTGTCATATTTATTGTGCCTCATGCATTTTTTCCTTCATTGCGAATAGAAATGCAAGACATTAAACCCATCAGAAAGAGATGTGGTAACAGCAATAGGGATGCAGAAATACCTCGGCCAAACCATTTCCATAGAATACTACAGCTGGACTTGAGGTATGGGTGTCTCTGGACAATACCCTAATCAGCCTGTAGGTCAGCTTGCCGTGACACTAAATATGTCTGTACTGGGAAGGCTAAAAGTGGACTAATGGATTCAGCAAAGCATTTTGTTGTCTGTCCAGGCTGCCCGTGGTACACAGGTTGAATTAAAAGCGATGACAATTAAAGCCTTGAGGGCACTGGGTCTCTGTTCTCCTGCCACTCTTGGGAGCTCTCTATATCTTAACCTTGTAGGTTGAAAGGAATGGGGCTCTTGTAAAGTGTTAGTACTCTGGTGAATACCATGTCTGTTGCTCTCAGGAGGCTATGCCATTTGCTTCTGAGAAAATACAACATTAAGATTTTTGAACTTCAGACATTTGGAGCAGAGTATTGACTTTGAATACTTTGACTTGGTTTCGCTAGGGTTTCACCAGACTTAAGTATTTTTTCTGCTATGTATAAACATTATACCTATACCTCTATGGCTTACAATTTATAGTCAATATTGACTGCATCTGCTTTCATTTTCCATGTGTACAGTAGGTGATAACAAAAACATGGCACGCTTGCCAGGTCTTTTGGCCAGTAATTTTACAAAAACTAATTCTTAGCGATATGCAAATATTTTAGAAGAGAACTAAATATAATATAAAGAAAATCAAAAAGATAAATAAAAAATTACAGAGAAAGAAAAAAATAAAGGAAAGAGAATAAAGCAAACTCCAACGTATCCTCATATCATATTTACTCATCATGACAGAGCAACTCACCTGTGTTAGACTCCCTTTCCAAGAGACAGTGAGCTGAGATCTTGAACTTTTAGATTACAGTTTGTGTATGATTTTTTCATATTCTCTCCTAAATAAATTGTAGTTGCCCCCTAATCCAATCTTCCCATTGACATTAGATCTCAGATTATTTGAAATGCAGATTCATCCAGGCATCCACCTATGTCTGCAGCTAGGATAATCTTCTCACACAGGTATTCTGGAGAATATAAACCATGAAATATCCAGGAGGAAGCTAGAGCTGTAATCTCTTTGGGACTATTTCACACGTTTCAAAGATGAAAGTCATACACATGCAAGAAACAGTCCTGAAATCTTGTCTGAGTTGGCAGAAGCCTTGAGAAGATGCAGGGCCACTCTGCTGTGGACAGGCTGGGTACAAAAACCACTCCAGAGGGATATTTGACCGAGCTCTTCTTAGCTGGCTTCAAAACCTCCTACAAAGGAAATGACCAAACCTGTCCAGACAGCTTATTCCAACACTTAATTGTATATAATACTGGGAACCTGCCTCTTAAAATCTGAATTAAAACACTCGTGTTGCAAAGTAACCAACTCCAGGATGTGCTCTGCTGCGCCTTTTAAAGCAAATAGTTTACTCCATTCAACAGCATAGCTGTTGCCAAAATTTATTACAATCTGAAAGTTGTGAGAGGAATTGGAGACGAATTGCAGACCATTTTGATTCAGTGATTTCCCAGTAACAACTGGAAATGTGGCGGTAGTGGAACACAGTAAACCAAGGGGGAGCCACAACAGGAAATTGTTTGTTTCAGTTTTGAAATTGCTGAGCGTAGAAGAAAGGAAAATGATGAAACTTTGACTTTAGAACTGCTTGAAAATTCCATGCTAATTCTGAGGGCATCTCTATTTGTGGCTCTCAGTTCTCTTCCAAACCTATTTGTCTTCAGAAAGAATATGTTATAAAACCTGCATTTTTCTAAATAAACTATGACCTGGGTTATCTACTCACTTTTCAAATTGTATGTTGTAAAGTCAAGTTCTTGCATTAGGGGACTCCAAGGTCACAAAGAGGGATCAGGGAAGCAAAGTATCACCCAGCTCGGTACCTATAAGGCTGCTTTTGCAGTAGATCATAATATTTAGCCGTGCCTCCAGTACACTCTAAGGTTTCATATATTGCGTTCTGTAAATAGAGGAGACTCCCTGGTTACGACACGTTGCTACAGAACAGGTAGTGATCTAATGAAAAGCAAAAGACAACTGAGAAGGGGTTTGCTGGAGCCCCGCATGCTATGAATGCTAACAAGTCCATTCACGTCATCAGCTTCCCTGCTCTCGTCTCCCCCCTCCCTCCCTTCCTTTCTCTTTTATGAGCCAGCTTGAAATCAGGGAATTACATGCTAAGGAAAACCCTTCAGCTAAACATATAATTATTCTGCACAGGATCAGTGCAGCACAGTTAATCAGTTTACCAACTGAATTAATTTTTATTTTTTCATGTCTGCATCTCCTGGTGAGAGTGGAGAAATTCTAGATTTAAAGGGGAAAAAATGGGTTGCAGTTGTGAAGTGAGTATCTAAAGCTGAGCACTATAAGAGAACCCTCCACTGCAGGCTGTTTTGGCAAACAAACGTTGCTGTCAGTCCCCAAGACTGTGAATAACCGCCTCCATGTGGAGTTATTACTTACAGGTACTTAGGAAATAACTGGCTTCCTATTTTAATTTTCAGGTGTTTAATAGCATTCCATTCTCTGAAAGTTGCAGCTCTATTTCATTGCATTGTATTTCATTTCATTTCATTGGATTGTTTTGAAAAGTCAGTATTTATTAGGGCACAGGTGTCACTTCGCTGTAAATGAGCTCACATTTTAAATGACCTACTTGTAAACTGCTTCATTTAGGAAGTACAAAATCTTAAACACTGCTATTTGTGAAAGTACAGAGAAAACCTCTGAGGTTCTACTTACAATGAAAACACAAACCATCATCCTTTTAATAATTTTAAGCGAAAATAAGACATCATACCTCCCCTTACCCCCCAAAATCCCCAAGTTCTGCACGGGATTACCTTCCATATGAAAACAGATGGCCTTTGGTTTGGGAGCGCTCGCTCTGATAACCTGTCTGCAACAGTAAAGTGTCGCCGAGTCCCACAGTAACTTCGTAGGCAAAAAGCAACCAAAGGCACCAGGTAGAAGCATTACAGATGTCAATATTGAAGTGTAGGTTGTCATTTGAGCAAGGCAACGTTCTCTGCTTTAAGCACCTTTTGAGTCCATAGCACACACCCCCAGGAAAGCATTTAAGTTATGTAAGAAATGGGTACATGGCAGGAGAAATACCGGATCATTTTCTGAAGTGAAAGCCATTTAGAAATCTAAAATTTTGGGGAAAAAAAAAATTAGTGACTGAAAACTATTGTTAAATATATCTTCACAGTTAAGGTTTTCTGTTTCTTTGAAAACTTTCTTTTTAACCACAGTGCCTTCTGCTGTGTATTTGCTAAACTTTACAAATACTTTTGTACGAAGACAATTTCTTTAACAAAAAAGTGTCTGAAGTCTTAACTTCTAGATCCTCTGTAAGCCTCAAAAATCAATTTCTAAAGACCTGTGTGGCCTTTTCAGGTTGCCCACACCATCAGATGCAGTTCCCAAGTTGAATTCTGGCTGAATGTGTTCCTGAGAAAGGAACTGTGGATAAATGCAAGATGTCAACTTGTCATAATAATGTTCCTTAGAGCCTACCAATTTCTACTTTGTTGGCAAGTAGCATTTCCTTAAGGAAGAAACCAGAAGAGTGTCTCCTCTTGGTTGGGGCTTAGGCTACAGCTGCATCTGATAATAGCACACTGTAACCAGGACGCGTTCTGGGTAGCCTGGTCTCAAATTATTAACCTCATTTTTGTGGCTTTCTTCCATCTTCTCTTCAATTATTTGATGTTGCTGGTACTCACTGCTTGTTAATTTCAAAATGTACACTTTACTAGTGGTTTTTAAAAGTTACCATGATGATAAATTCAAGTTAAAAAGGCATATTACTATCATTTCCCTATGGAATACATTATCATTTACATCATTAACAAATAAATCTAATTGACTACATATTTTTAAGCCAAAAGAGGTATGTTACACTGTTAATATATGTTATATTGTTTATTAACATTTTGCTTTCTATAGCAAATATTCCACAGTCATATCACGGTAAGTTTTCTATAATGTCTTTACTGTATTTTTCAATACCATCAAAGAAGAGTACCTTTCAGTACAGAAGACATATGTAAAAGCTACCTTATCACTTGAATATTACTACCCATGAAGACATTTGACCTCTCTAATGCATTAATAGCTATTTAACAGAATGACTACAGCTAAAGAAGCTGACACGCAGAATCTATGTAAATTACAGGCAAACAGTGGACACAACTGGGCAGTTTTTTGTAAACTAAGGGATTTGCAAGTAGTTTTAAATTAATTCTGGTATGCTTCCAGTTGCCTGTGTTAGGTCCTTTCTTTGGCTACAATTGAAGTATGCATTTCTAAAGGTAAACACTGGGATAAGAAAAGGGGCTTGTAATATCAGCATGGTAAAAGTGGACAAATGTGCAACTTTTCTATTTGTGGAGCTGTAGCACTCATGTTACCATGGGGAATATTTATCTTGTGAGTGCTTCAATGTCCATTGCTTTATACTTATTTATGCTTAAGCCCAGAGGCACACAAATGACAATACTGTCTACTCCAGATGTCCCTGTGGATGCAGTATGCAGTCTTTGTATTGAAACGTAACTATCAGACTAAACTCCACATATTAAAAACCTTTTGTTTCTATGACCTTCTTGCTTCCCATGGTTTGCACTACACATGTCATGGATGGATGTTACCTGAGATGTGACTAGTTTACATCAAAAAGGAGAAAAAAGTCACAGGAAATATTTTTAAATTTAGCAACAAGTATTAAACACACTTTGACATTTAATATACATTATAATTCAAGTCATGAGTTAAAACAGCATAACGACCTGTCCACTTTTTAAAACTTTACATACTGGTTCAGGTGTGGATCAGAAAACTCTCTTCTGCACGTACATTAGGAATTGATTTCAAGTAATGACACTGGAGTATGGGCATCAATCCGGTATCTAATGGTCTCAGGATCCATCCTAACGACCTGCTTAAGATTTCCCAATTACCCTGACTTCACAAACACCTGAGAAACAAACTACCACTTTCCCTTAGATACCATTAGCTTTATAATACTGTGTGCTTGTAAAAGAATAGTTTGCTCATAACTGTAATGTGTCTGATAAGCACCTAAACAGCCCAATTTCAGTTAAGTATGGAGATGTATCTCAGCAAAATGAAATCAAACCATTCCCTTATTAAACATAACACTTAGAAGGCTTTAAGGATATTATAGGGGGCATCCAATTCAACACTCCAATGAAGTTCAGTAATCACATTACAGAAATTATTTCCATGAGTAAGGTACAAACAGCATTTGCACCTCTTCCTCTTATATAATGGAGATCCCTTGTAACAGGAATTATTTGTCCCTACGACAGGCAGCTCATCAGAAGCAATGTGTAACAGCACTGATGCATCCTACTGTGGAAATTCATTTTTCCCCACTCAGGAGAAATTTAAACCACTTATCATCTTGAGCAATTCCTCACCCTCCCATCCAGCCCAATCTGTTTGCAGCGCAGCTGAGCACTGCGAGGCGAAACATGTCACAGCTCATGCCTGTGTTGTGAAACTGAGAATGTGCAGGGAAATCGTCATCCCTGTCAAGTTCTCGGGAAGAGTTTCCCCAGCCAAGCCGTGCTCAGCCCTGCGTGTTCCCCACGCGCGGCGCAGGCTGCACTGTCCACAGTACCGGCGACAGACGGGGATGCGTTGGCCACAGCAGCGGCACGAGCCAGAGCGTCTGGGAAGCTTGAGCAAATCAGGACATGGCACTACAGGAGCAGAATCCCTCAGTCCAGCC
Organism: Mesitornis unicolor; assembly: GCF_000695765.1. Taxonomy (NCBI): domain Eukaryota; kingdom Metazoa; phylum Chordata; class Aves; order Mesitornithiformes; family Mesitornithidae; genus Mesitornis; species Mesitornis unicolor. Next base: position 19,115 of record NW_010170315.1, on the reverse strand, counting down.
ACCGGCACCTTATGCTCCTGGTAGTACCCTAAACTACACACAAGTGCTGCACAGCCACTGCATCAGATCACCTGATATGAGCAAAACAGACCTAATCAGGGCAAATTTAAAGCAACCAAACGTAATACCATTACGCTGTGCAATGCCTAATGGAGCCATGAGACACAGACACTTTATGCCTGCATTTACCAACAAATGCATTTGATCTCTACTCAGCTCTCAGCAGAAATCCCAACAACATGCTGCACAGCTTAAACAGCTTCTCTCCTCAGTCGTGGCTTTAAAAACTACTGTGCAAAGCAGCATGCAGATTATAAAAACTGAATAAACTCTTTCCAAAACAAAGAATACAGGAGCAGATTTGTAAATTGCAAGGATCCAAAATACAGACAATACATGGTAATAAACGATCATACCTTTCATCCAATCCACTACTTGCTTGGGCGTCCACTTGCTAATAGGTTCCATAACGAGAGCCATCATCAGATCACTTTATCATTCACACCAAAAATCAGAAAAAGGACAGGAAAAAAATGTATCAGAGCATGGCTGGGCTATGAGAGCTGTAGGATTCTACAGTGCAGTCCAAAGAGAAGATGATGCTTTGTCCCTCCAGGTTTCTCCTGCACTGATTCAGTAATGTATAAAATTACACTGCTTGATCAGCTCTGGCACCTCCCCCACTGCACACAGCCTGCAACACGCTGGAGCACAGAGCCAGGAAATGGTGCAGTACGTATAGACTTACTTACAAAAGCCTCTACCCACTGATCTACTTATTAGACTGGCACAAATATAAAATTATATTGCACGGAGAGCAATTCAGGCTGGAGCTGTTCCAGACGCTGAGTTTTAAGGAGCTTTATTCCACCGAGCTCTGGGATCTTCATCAGGGAAAATATCCCTTACTGTAACTTGATAGCAGATTGTCTTGGCTTCATTGTGAATATGCTGACTGTCACTCAGTTTAAAAAGAAGATAGAAATATCAGAATGTCACTTGGCATCTGGCAAAATGCTGAGCATCTCCATCTTCACAATATGAGATGTTGCTGGAGTCTTATACTATATAATCATGTAATTCAGAATGTCAAACACAGTATAAAAAGTCTTACCCAAGAAAAAACTGATGGAAGAAAACTCTTTTTTTTCTGGCCACATTCAGAGCCCATATATTTCCTCCTATGAGCTT